>NC_081411.1:146594152-146784911 GCF_030272615.1 Cryptomeria japonica
AAAACTTAAAACAGTAGCCCTTACTCTTTCCTCATATTTCTTGGCATACAAGGCCTGAGCCTGTTTTAGATTCTCTAATTCTTGAGGAGTAATCTCAATAATTTGGGAGCTAGAAGGTGCTGGAGATGGTGGGAACTCAATGATGGGGCTGCTAGGTGGAGGTCTTGCTGGAGAGGAGGAGATCATAAGTGTTGAAGACTCACCTAGATGGTACTATCCTGTCAACTGGCTTTGCAGCTTAGCAATGATGCTATCCTTACCTCTTACCTCCTCCTTATCACTGTTATAAGCCTTCAAAATTGTCTCCAACTTGACTTGGAGGTATTCTTTTTCCTTGGCCTCCTTTTCTGCTACTACAACACTAAATTTTGTAGTCTCTAGCATAGTGCTAGCAGCTTCTACCACCCCCGTGTTCTGCACTCTCTTCACTATGATTCCACCGAGGTAACTTGACCCTGGGGTATCTTTGCTTCTCTTATTTTCATCTCTCTTGAGAGACCACATGACGAGCGCAACATTATCCTTGCTGAAAGTAATTCCCTCCATGGGCTTAGTTTCTTTCCTCACTACCTCCAGTACTAGGGCATTTGCTATGTCCCACTCAAGGAGAATAAGCACTCTAGCATGTGCCACCATATCTCTTCCTTTCTTAGGAGTGATGGTCTTAAATTCTTCCATCATTTCTTGTTTTATTTCCTCCTCCACTAGAGTTGGATCTTTGTGAGACTGCTCACCTTTTCTCTTCTCACATCTTGCATTGTATTTGTCTATATTTTGTTTCCATACAAACTGCATAAATGCTCCTAAGGTAACATAATTGTTATGAACCAAGAAGTCATCACTGGCCTGCTTGATCTCAGGATCCCACTCCTAGCCGTTAAGCTCATTGGTAGTGATGTTCATTTCAGCAGCAAGGGGTTCTTCTGGCATTCCTTCCTGTACTTCATCATATGTATAGGCAATTTCTCCTAGACTGCCTAACTATATCAGTTGTTCAGCTACTGCCTGTTGATCTCCTATGTGAATAGGGGATTGGGATGGAGAGTACAAGGGTGTATCAGATTGTACTTATTTTCCTACTCTCTGCTACTTTGGGTTCTCTTTGATGTCAATGACATCTTGCATCTTCCTCTTTCCTTTGGAGGTAGAGGGCTCACCTATTGTAGGCATCCGCACACTATAAGTAGATTTCTTGTGCAATGTATAGTCACCAGGAGGGATTGCTTTGGTGGAGGAACACCTACTTAGAATCATTCTTGCATTTTTAGGTTTTCTTTTAATCACAGCTTCCCTCTTTTTCTTTAGGGTCTGCATCACATCCTCAAAGAAAACAATTAAAAACTTTATTTTCTCCTCAAAAGGGAAAAAGCTAGACAATGGGTCATAGCTGGCATCAAACTGATGTACAAATTCTAAGGCTTTCCTATAAGCGACCCATTTTTCCTTCCTCAGTTCCTACTAATCTAAATCAAACTCATTTCTAGTGGGATCCTCGGGAAACTGAAATTGATGGGGTCTACCTCTGCACACTGCTCTCTTTCTAAACATGTCATTGAAGGATTCTTCTAGATCAACACACTTGGATATTGCAGTTGACAAATGATAAGGTTTGAGAAAGTCTTCAAAATAATTCCAACCTCTATTGGTTAATATAAATTGATGGGCTATGGTAACTGTAGGGAAAATAGTCCCTTTACCCCTGCCTGTCAGCTCTGCCTCTTGTACACTACCAATTTGTCTGAGGACTTCTACAATTCCCACTTTGAGAGGGACTTGATAGGGCAACAAGAATGGAGTGCCTTTGAAACCAAAAACTCTAAAAACTCTTGAGACTGGGTATAGGTAAATATCACCACAATTATGAACAATCTTTATACTCTCTACAAATTCTTTTGGTCTAACAAATTCCAAAAGAACCTTAGGGATTATTGGGTTTTCTGAGCAGAGAAGAGTCCTAATCTTTGATGCAAAATATTTATCAAATTTTAAGAAACTAGCATCCTCTCTGTCCCATGACAACACAATACTCCATAGTTGTACTGGCATCTTTTCTCCCTCTTTCTCTTTTATGAGGTCCAATCCACTTGCAAAGTAATCACCACCTTTGAACAAAAATAGAAGCATAAGGAGTGAATACCATCCGAAAGGCCTATCCACCTTCCCATTTTTTATTCCTATCAACCCTCCATGGATAGCATCAGTAATGAAAGAAGCATAGTCAAATGTTACTGCAAGGGAAGGATTCAAGATCTGAGCAATCATTAGCAAGTAGTGATTGGGCATATTAGCCTCAGCATCTTCTCACAAAATCTGCCAGAGTGACCAATACATTCCCTTAGCCCTGAGGGTGAATAGATTCAATGAGAAGGGCTCCTCAGTGTTGGGTCCTACAACTGTCAATCCACCTATCTTCACAAAAAATTCCTTGAGCGGCCCACTCCTAAGGTGGTTTCTTTGTGCACCATAAACTTGAGCTAATGATTTGAAGTTAATGGGTTCCAGAAAATTTGTAAACTCATTGAGCCCAAAAGCACTTCTGAACTCTTCATTGTTAATTTCAATAAGGGTTTTCCCATTTATGTCTCTAATGCTTCTTGTGACTGGATCATAGTTATGTGCAATTTGAGTCAATAGATCCATGTCCATGAATACCCTTGGAACTACCAACTTCCCTACATCTAACTCCTAGATGCTATTCTATGGGGTTGGAGAATTTCTCATTCCGAATCCAACTTTAAATAACCCCAACCCAGACAACCCAACTTGTGGATCTCTCAACCAGTTGCCCTTATCATATAGCCCTTCTCCTATCTTCAAACGAAAAGCTCTAGGCACTAATTCTTTTACTTTTGATGCCTGGTTAGTTGACAACATCAACTGCTCAAGAAAATCATCACAAATGGCCCTCTCCTAATAATTAACTTTCCTAGAAAATTCTCTCTTAGGTGCCATTTTAAAAATGCAAGCAATCAAAATACTTCCCCCAAATGGTTCAACGACAAATCAAGACCTTAATTAAAACACCACAAAGAAAATGCCACACAAGAGTACAAGAAAACCTAATTTTAGCTCAAAGGAATCCTCTCTGCAATTGAATTGACTCACTCTGTATTTGAAGACAATAGCTTTGTATCTGCTCCTCTGCAACAATTCTTTTCAATGATACCTTTACTCAATCGAGAGGAGATCATATATGGTACCCATGGTCTTAACTGAGACATTGATTCCGCATGATTTAGCCGTCCCTTCAGAATTGAATTCCTAAGAGAATGCAAATTTTTGCTCCAATGGGTCACAACATTCTTGCAATTCTTTCCTTTCGCTCTTTCGCTATTTCACGAAGCATAACCTTCAGGCAATTTCGTTAAATGAAATCATGCCAACCGTCTGATCTAAAGAGACTTGATCGGCCATTACACTGACTTAACAGTCTTGTCTTCGTGCTGGGCCCCACCTCCTTTTCGCCATTTCGTAGACTTTAGTTTCCGAGCACTTCTCCTTCGCGAAGCCATGCCAGACGTTAGATGGAATTCTAACTTCTCGGCATTTAACTCTAACTGAAACCATTGAAATCTTCATGAACCATGCCTTTACCTTGACTACTAGTGGTCTTTCACTATTTCGTGAAGCTTAAACATCTTTCAACTTTAGGCCATGAAACAACGTGAGGCGTTGGATCAGATTGGAGATGACCATCCTTTAAGGGAAACCCTTTATGCTTGCTTTACTTGTGTTGCCTTTCCATTGGTTACTGACTACCACGTGGCCCTCAACCATTGGTTTTAGAAAACCATTCAAGCCTAGTTCAACGTCAGTCACATGTCTCTCCCTTTTACCATCGGTTACACCTTGGTGGGCCCTCAACTTCTTCTGAAACCATGTGTCCATGGACACGTCACCATCTAGCTCGACACCTGGACAAACCCCTTTTACTTTTGCTATTTCACGAAGCATATCCTTCAAGCATATCACAACCATGAAATAATGTCGGCCATTAGATCAAAATGAAGTTGATCCTTCTTTAACCTCATGTTTTATCTGCCTTTGGGGACAAAAACCTTTTTGCCATTTCACAGGGCATAAAGCATGAGCATCTTACCCTTGCAAATTCACGCAGGCCATTAGATTATTTTTGAATTGCTCGATGCTTAACAATCTGAACTGACTCCGGCAAATGTGGGCCCTCCAACTCAACCTCAAATACCTAGCATCTAGTCACTTTAAAAGATGACATGTCAGTCTTTCATTTGTTGAGAAAAAACACTAGGTTCCACCTCATCCTTGCCACCTGTATTTGCCAGGTCACCTCTCATCCCATGGCATGACTCACCTATGGGGACCACCTTTTAACCCTTAGACCTCTCATCATGCTTTGCACATATGCTAACAATATCCCCCTTCAACATTGATGGCAATATACAAAGATATCTTTCTACTTTTGCTTAACATCTTCTCCCCAATACTACAGATATCTTCTCCACTTCACATATTCTCCCCCTTTGACAACAATGCCAAAGTAGAGGCATACACATCAATGTTCCATTATGTTTCTCCCCCTAAGGAGTAGCATCCTTCAACACACCAATCCTGAAAAAGATATATTAATGTAAGTCCTGACTGATGTGGAGCACACACCTTTAGTTCACCTCTTGAAGGGGCAGTACCCCTAATTCACCTCTCAAATAGGTAAAGGTAGCCTTTGGTAGAGGCTTGGTGAATATGTTTGCTAACTACTCCTTACTAGAAAAATGTTCCAATATAATTTCTTTGTTCTGAACCTTTTCCCTCAAGAAATGATACTTAAGCTCAAAGTGCTTGGTTCTAGAATGTAAAACCAAATTCTTGGAGATGTTAATCACACTTGTGTTGTCACAAAATATACTTACCGGTTCAGATACAGGAACTTTGAAGCCATTTAATACATGCTTCATCCAGATTGTCTGGGTGCAGTTCATAAATGTTGTGACATACTCTGTTTCTGCTATAGACTAAGGGATACAACTCTTCTTTTTACTCATCCATGAGACTAGTCTACCTTGAAGAAAGAATGCACCACCAGTTGTGCTCTTCCGGTCATCAACATTACAAGCCTAGTCAGCATCTGTAAATACTTTCAGGTCAAAATCATTACTATATGGATACCATAATCCATAGTCAATAGTTCCCATTAGATATCTCAGAATCCACTTGACTGCTACCAAGTGGGATTCTCTTGGGCTTTTCTAGAACCATGTAGTAATGCCCACTGCATGTGCAATGTCTAGTCTGCTATGTACTACATAGTGCAATTTACCAATCATTGATCGGTATTCTTTCTCATTTACCAACACTTAGTCATCCTCATTTGATAGTTTACAACCAATCACCATCGGTGTACCAACCTGTTTGTTGTCTTCCATGCCAAAAGTCTTCAACACTTCTTTGAAATACTTGGACTGAGTGATAAAGATTCCATATTTTATTTATTGAATCTATAGTCCAATAAAGAACTTAATCTCCCCTATAAGTGACATCTCAAACTCCTTTTTCATCTCATCTACAAAATCAAGACTCATCTTGTCATCTCCTCCAAAGATTATGTCATCAACAAATACCTCACAGATTAGAATCTAATCTCCTTCTGACTTTAGATAGATATTTCTATCTTCACTTTTTCTCTCAAATCCAATCTTCACAAGATGGGAGTGCAAGCATTCATACGATGCTCTAGGTGCTTGCTTTAGTCCATATAAGGCCTTATGTAGCCTACACAGCATGTCACTATCTTCTGATAGGGAAAACCCATCTAGTTGCTTTATATACACCTCCTCTTCTAGTATTCCATTCAGGAATGCAGATTTTACATCCATTTGATATACTTGAATCCCTTGAATGCTACATATGCAAATAGCATATGAACTCCTTCCAATCTAGCTATAGGAGCAAAGGTTTCTCCATAGTTGTCTCCTTCTTCTTGAGCATATCCTTTGCACACCAGTCTGGCTTTGTTTCTTACCATAGTGCCATCTTCATTTACTTTATTTTTGAAAAACCATTTGGTGCCCATGACATTTTTATGCTCAGGTCTAGGTACCAAAGACCATGTACCATTCTTTTATATTTGGTCAAGTTCCTCTTCCATTGCCTTGATCTAGTCTTCATCTTTATGTGCCTCTTTGAATGTTTTAGGCACAAATACAGAGATCATGTAAGAGTTTTCTCCAACCTTTCTTCTTGTAAGAATTCCTGCATCCTTGTCTCCTATGATCTTCTTTAGATCATGATTCAACTTCACATACTTAGGAATGATCTTAGTTGTTTCCTCTTTCTTTTCTTCTTCATCTTCATCTTCATCAGTATCAGCATCTACCGATGTAGGAGCACTGTTACTAGTGCTAGGTTGTTTTGCAACCAGTTCCTAGAAGGTTGCTACCAGTTCATCTCCTACTTGCTCACTGTCAATTTCCTCAGATTTCTCAGAGGTTTCATCAACTCTAGCATTTATGCTTTCAACAATTCTCTTAGTCCTATTGTTGAAACATTTGAGAGATTTGCTCTTTGTGGAATACCCTAGGAATATTCCCTCATCACATTTAGCATCAAAATTGCTTTGATGTTCACTCCTCTTGATATAACATTTGTTACCAAACACTCTAAAGTAGTTTAACACAGGTATCTTACCAGTCCAATTCTCATAAGGTGTTTTATCCTTACCCTTTTTTATGAGTACCCGACTCATTGTGTAGACTGCAGTGCTCATAGATTCTCTCCAATAGGTGTGAGTAACCTTCCCTTGGATCAACATAGTTCTAGCTGCTTCAACCATAGTCTGGTTGTTCCTCTCTGCTTGGCCATTCTGCTATGGAGTTCGGGGGGCAGACAGTTGCCTCTTGATGCCATTTTCTTCACAGTATTTGTTGAATTCACTGGAAGTGAATTCTCCTCCTTGATTAGTTCTTAAGCACTTAATCCTCTTACTGCTTTCTTTTTCAACTAGTGCTCTGAAGGCTTTGAAATTTCCAAAAGCTTTAGAATTTTTCCTTCAAGAATGTGACCCACATCATTCTTGAGCAATCATCAATAAGAATCATAAAATACCTATCTCCCTGCACACTCCTAGTTTTCATAGGATTGCATAAATCAGTATGCACAAGATCAAGTAAATTGTTTGCAGTGAAATATTTACCTTTGAAGGTTGAGGAAGACATTTTCCCCAGTTGACACTCTCTGCACAAAGGATTTTCCAGTTTGCTCAGCATAGGCAATCCTCTAACTACCTTGATCTTACTAGCCTTCACAATATTATCAAATTTCACATGGCAAAGTCTCCTATGCCATATCCAACTATCACCAAACTTAGCCATTAGACATGTACTGACATTAGCATTTAGCTAAAATAGGTTACCTTTGGTCTGCATACCGGTGGCCATCAGTTCACCACTCTTACCTTTTATTTTACACACTCCATCTCTGAATTCTAGAGTGAGTCCATTATCATTCAGCTAGGCAACACTCAAAAGGTTGTGTCTGAGACCTTCTACCCAATACACATTGTCAGCACTTCTTTTTCCATTCAGAGAGATGGACCCTCTACCTTTTAACATACATGGTGCATAATTACCAAAGTAGACTACACCACCATCATACTCTTCCAGAGATAGAAAATTACTCCGGTCACCAATCATATGGTGAGAACAACCACTGTCAATAATCCACTCATTGGAATTATCAAAGTGGGAGACAAGAGCCTTCTTGTCTGACACATCTCCCTTAACTACTACAAACACAATATCTTCACTTTCTTCATCTTCTGATTCCTCATCAGTGACACCTTCATCAACTTCTACAAAACATTTTCTCTGGTTTCCTCCTTTGAACTTCTTGAACTTTTCTGGTTTGTCCTTATTATCACCATTAGGATAGTTTACATCAATGTGTCCTATCTGGTTACAAGAAAATAATTTCAAATGGAGCTTACCTCTATATTTACCGATTCCCTTGGGAATTCTCTTGGCAAGAAGAGCTTCAAATTCTATCAGGATCTCCTCATCATCCATTTCTCTACTTTGTCTTGGTTCACCACTAGTACTAGCTTTGTAGCCTTTTCTAGATGGTGTAGTAGATGCTCTGAAGGATGATTCAGTCTTTTGAATATTGCCATCATAATTATTTAGCTCATAAGATGTTAAATTTGTAATGATGGAGTCCAGGGATACCTCTGTCTTGTCTATAGACCTCAACTCCTGAATAGGAGCCACCCTTATTGCATAGATTGGTAATAAGGATCTCAAAAAATTTCTAACAACAGTGGAATCTTCCATTTTACCACTTGCACTCTTGATATATCCAAGAACAGTTTTGATTCTTATTTCATATTGTTGAATGGTCTCTCCTTCAACCATTTGCATGTCTTTAAACTTTCCCCTAAGGCTTTCTTCCTTAGCTTGTTTCACATGCTCATCACCGCCATAGATATTCTCAAGGCCATCCCATACTTCTTTGGGATTCTCTTTATCCTGAACATCAATAAACTCAATGTCAGATAAACTACTGATTAGGGCTTCCATGACTTGCCCATTCTCCCGAATCTCTCTCTTTTGATCATTGGTGAGAGTACCAGTAGGGATAACATAAGAATTCTCAACATAGCTCTAGGGTTGAGCACCCATGCTTTTGATGTATATCTTCATTCTTTCCTTCCATATTTTAAAGTTGTTTCTATTGAACTTTGGGCATTCCCTCTTTATCATTAGAGTAGGATCTTTACCTCAAGCGATTAAGCTTACAACACAAAGGACCTGGAAGATGCTCTGATACCAACTGATGAATAAATGATGAATAGTTAGTACCAAATTGGTACTGAGAGGGGGGGGTGAATCAGTATAGGCAAAAATCACTTTTCCTTCAACTGGTTTGACTAAAAACTCTACACTTGACTAGCAAGCAATAACACCGATCTAAACCAAATTGTTGCCAGTTAAACATAGTAAGAATGTGAAAGACATAAATTGGTAACTCTTAACTTTCCACACAATCTAACATCTTATTTCCACTTCACCCATATGCATACACTAGTGATACATCAAACCGAAATGTAAAGACTTACTGGTTCAACATGCTTTACCGCTTGACAGAAAATAACAAAACATCACATGAAAAAGCATCACACATAACACACATATTTTTTCACGTGGAAACCCAACTTGGAAAAACCATGGTGGGAATGAATACCCACAAGTTGTTCTTTCAACCCTTTTGAAGTACGCTCTGTTAGGAGCCTAGTACGGTTAGAGACTTTTATAATAGGTTCTGTTAGGAACCGATCCTACTAGGGATCACCTGGTTAAGGGATGGTTAAAATACCTAGTTAAGGGTTAAACCCCATTAAAGGTTACCTTGTTACAGGATTTTAAGAACTCAAAGATTTTGAGTCACCCTATTAAAGGATTTATAGCAAGCTGGTTAAAGCTACCCTGTTAAGAGATTTTCCAACTGTTGAAGTGGTTAGAGGTCAATAGGTATTACAATGATCTGGTAAAAGAACTTCAATGTCAATATAGATCCACTTTAGTTTCTTCCTTCTACAATCACACTCTGTAGGTATCTATTCTCTTATCTAGTCTGGCAAGAATCATGTATCTCTGCACTTAGATACACACAACATTTGCCAACAACCTCAACATGAAAAAAAAAATTGACCTTATAGGAAACATATAGGTCGATAGCATAAACACTAAACCCTAAACATTTAGGTAAAGCAATTCAGTTGGTTCAATCCTAACCATTGAACATATTGCATTGATTGTAACAGTCTTGAACAGATCTCAAGATGTTCTCCATCATTCGTTCTTCATCACTTCTTAGAGGCTGATAACCCATCACATGTTCTCCACCATTTATAGAGACTTCACTCATTCCCGAGGTAGATAAGATCAGTCTCCTTCACACAAGATCCTTCGTGCGCACAAGGCTAAAGTGGCAACATAACATGTTCTTCATTACAATGCTAACTCATCACACAATGTCATCAATTGAATCAGATATGCTTGGAACACTTCAATCAGAAACCCTGAAGCTAAGATTACCAACTGGTAGTCATACCATATGAAACCTTGATACAAAACATTTCATATATCGGTTCACAGTCCAACAAATCGGTTCACCTTGAACAAGCATACTGCTTCACTTTTTCACAAATATTAGTTTACATCATCATACCAGTTCTCTTGCCAGTTTGCTTACTATACCATACCAGTTCATACTTCAACATATTGACATTAATGACAACATACAATATCATCATGTCATCATGCTCTGCATATATGCCAATACGACATACCTTATTATCTCCAAATCTAACCAATCCACCATCAAATTCTTATAGTGATATACATTTTCTCTTGTCACCATTCATGTGATGTGAGCATCCACTATCTATGACTCATTCATACTTCTCTTCAATTTTATCAGCCAAATCCTTTTCCTCAATATGAGTTGCTTCAATGAAAGATTCCAGAGAATTGTCATTGATAGAAATAAAGACCCAATCTTTGCCAAAGGAAGCTCCATTACTGGATCTACTCACATGTTCATCATCATCATCGTCATTATTAGAAATACCAAAATCATTATCACCAATATAATAACATGATTTATTCTTATTCCTTATGAATCTAGGTATGCTCTGGTATTTAGGGTTAGGTTTATAATTCCTCACAAATCTTTCATGATTCCTAGCAGCTCTTTTAGGATATCTAGAAGAAAAATGACCAATCTCATTGCATGAAAAACATTGAAAAGAGACTCTTCCTTCATACTTACTTACAGTTGGTCCTTTAGCAATTCTTCTAGCAATCAATACTTCTAGCTCTTCAAGCTCTCTTTCGTCTCTTTCAATTTATTCTATATCCTTAGAATACATCTCTTTCCAATCTATCTTCTTCTTACCAAAGTTAGATGCTTTAAATGCAGTCTCAGTTTTAGTAGCATTCTGATCTCCAAGTTCTTCAAGCTCAAAAGTAGTTAATTTCTCAAGTAATGTATCTTTGGTCACATGGGTACTTGACATTGTCTGGAGTTCATTGATGGCAATAGCCTTCATCCTATAAGTCAGAGCTAGAACTCTTAGAAATTTTGACACTATCTCATCCTCACTGAGAGATCCACCACAATATTTGATACCCATGACAATCTCATTGACTCTATCCATGAAAGAACTTATCTTCTCATCCTGTTCCATCTTCAAAGTTTCATACCTTACCTAGAAACCTTCAAGTATAGCAATCTTTACTTCTTGGTCACCTTCATAAAGTGTTTCAAGCTTCAACTAGGTCTACTTAGCATTCTCCAACTCTATGACATTCAATAACTTTTCATCAGATAGGGAACTTAACAAAGCTTCCTTTTCTCTCACATCATTTTCAGCTCTCTTATGTTCATCAATAGTTGTCGGTGTACCAAAATTAGGATCATGAGGTATATACCATTTCTCCACCATCTCCTAAACTTTTTTTCCAAGACATCTAAGATGAATCTTCATTTGCTTCGTCCATATCTTGTATTTTATACCATCAAATATAGGACTCTCCTTCCAGTAGGGATTGAATGTAGAGATAGATGCTAATTACATCGGATCTCCTCAAGTGGTTAAGCTTCTATAGAAAGGACCTCACTTTGATACCAATTGTTGGAAAGATCTAATACTGGGAGTAAACTAAGAGGGGGGTGAATCATTTCACTAATAGTAACAACAATCAATTCAATTATCAAACTTAAACCAAAGCACAACATAATGAAGAATATAACATTAAAGTAAAAGGCACATACCATCAATATTTTGATGTGGAAAAATCAGAAAGGGGAAAACCATGGTGGAAACTCTACCCACAATTGAATGAATACTCTGCAGTAGTATTGTGAATAATTACAATGGGGTCTGTACATCTTGAAAGGCCAATAGCCTAGAGTGCACTGCTCATCAAAAAGGGAAGTCTCATTGACTTACATAATTATTGGACTATAATCTAGAAATAAATGAATTGTGAAAGTAGCATCTAATAATGCCTAATACAATTTTAGTTAAGCACTGATGTCTACTCTACTATACATTAACCTTTCCAACCTTCACCCGAATGATATGACTCTATTTGAACATAATCCTTCCTATGATAATGAAAACTTCATCATCCATAACCATGACCACATAAATTATATGAATAAGTCACCTATAAATACAGATCATCAACCTTGTTGACAAGGTCGGCTAAACCCTAAACCCATAAACCCAACATTACAAAAATTACATCACATGGCATCACTGACCCAATATTATGATTTACATTACATAGAATGAACCTAAATCAAGTAACCAAACAATGATATCTACTGGGAATTCCACTAAGACTAAAATCCAACATGCTTCACCAACTGATAGAAACCCTTAGTGAAAGTTTAACCAGATCCAAATGGGACCACCATAACAACATGCCATCCAATGCAAAGTCACCAAACACTTAGGATATGATCAAGAAGAACCAAAACTATGATAGAAACTAATTCCTTAAGCCAAACCCAAAATCCATAGATCAAGTCACCAAATAATGAATACAGGTAAAGCTAACCAGGAATACCAAAAGTCAGTAAAACCAAAAGCTAGTCGATAAAGGCACAAGCTAACTGGGCACTGGTAGATACCAAAAGAGATAACCAAATCATGAACCACCAGAATATAGAAAGCATATAACCATTAGAATAAGCATCCAAAAGTGATTCCAGAGGCCTGATCATACTGGATCAAAAACACAACCAAAACCAAGATGATCACCAAGACTAACCAAGATAGTCTCCAACTGGGATACAGTGTTGACATCAATGACAACAGTTAAACAAATTCAGCATATTACCAATAGTGTGCACCAAGATGGTGTGCAAAAAAGTGGACAAACCCCCAAAAAACTTGGAAAAGCACAAATCGCTCATGGGTTATTTGAAATTTTAAAAACCATGTATGTATTTTAGCTCGTTTTGTTGAGCCTAAATAAAGAAAAACAATGTACGGGGTTTCTCTTATACTAAATGCAAACGTAGTTTAGTTTTTAAAACCTCATATATATTTTGTTGTCAATAAAGTTTTTTTTACTATGGCAATTGGGTCATTTTCACCCACGACCACAAGAAAAAACACTTTAAGGGTCTTAAGCAACACAATACATCTGTTGATGTTGCTGCACTATCTTGCCTATGTAATGCTTTGCTGGTATAATGTCTTGCCGGTGCCATAGGATTGCAAGGTTGCCTATGTAATGCTTTGCCGATATAATGTCTTGCCGGTGCCATAGGATTGCAAGGTTGCCATCAATGACAAAACCTTCAATCGCATACAATGTCTCATTGGAGTGTCCATATGCCAACAATCTCCCCCTTTGGCATTGATGGAAACAATCATGAGAAATTTCAAAAAGTATCCAAAATGTGTAGTCCAAAAAAAATGCTTACCAAAAATATGAGAGCTCCCCCTAAGCATATGATTCCTGTATTTTAAACTTTCTCATCCCACTACTCCCCCTTTGGCATCAATGACAAAGGTTGTCAAGATGTTAGTAGAGTTTGTAAGTTCATCTAACCATATCCTTAACCTTGTAGCTGGGTAGTTATTATCTGAAAAAGATCTCCCAAAATTAAGTTTATACTATCCATAAACTTTTTACTATCTTTTATTATTGTTTCAGTCCTCTTTACTATATCGGTGAGATGCTACAAATGCTCTGCCGGTATTTTGCTTCCAGTTGATCTTCAGTAGTTGTAATTTTCACAAGTGGGGGCAGGTTGTCTTTAACTTTTATGCTTGGTGTTCCACCAACTTTGCCTTTCCCCTTGTCTCTGTCCTTCTGATATACTTTTATAGGCTTAAGTTTCCTATATTCTTCTTGTTTTTCCTTGTCAACTAGGAATATATCCCAACCATCTTTTGTTTCCTCTGTTACTTTAGTAACTCTTCCTGCCATCAGTGAAATGTGTCGGTGTGCAGTAAAGAATACTGACCGATTTGCCTGAGCAATCAAATCATCAATTTCCTTGGGAGAGTTTATTGGATATACAACAAGTAGTTTCTCTATTTTTATTTTCTTATCTAATTCAATCACTGCTTGTCTTCTGGCCTCAAGTCTTTTGTACAAATCATCAGGAATTTCATTTGCTTCTTCCATCAAAAATTTCTTGTACATGTCCATATGCAGTATCACACCTTCCTCAACTTGCTCTTTCTCATCAGCAGATAGAGTGTCATAAATTTTCTCTATGTTTTTTAGTTTTCCTTCCTCTATGATTTCATTTAACAATATATCAAGAGGTGTCAAGTCACTATTTGTCCTTCTTTATCTTTCCAAGGTTGTCTATTAGTTCATCCTTTAACCATTCACAGATGTCAATTTTTGCATTGCCTGTTAACATGACATAATCACTCTTAATGCATAAACTTGAAACTGAGTTAAGTCTATTAGCATGAGTGGATTTGTAACCTAATATCATACTTATGAATCTCACATTGATATCTTTTACATCATTAACCCTTAGTGATCTCTTATTGAATGTTGCACCTATTAGTTTTGTAACTAGGTCATTTGGAATCTTCTTGGTTTTGTCTGGTCTCTTACCAGTGGTCGGTAACCCTGTGACAGCTTTCATAGCTTCCTTAGTGATCTTATGAATTGCATCTAGCCAGAAAAATTCTCCATGAACTCTGCTTAACACTATCCTAATCACATCCTTTGGAAATTCAAGAATGCTAAGCATTTCTATGAATCCTAAGGTTTCAATAACCTTGTGTTCAACTTTAACATTGTCGGTATCATCATATATTACGGTTTTATACATGGTTTTGATTTCCTCATCTCCTAAATCTTCAATGTTGCAGTGGATGTACATTCTAGGGTGTTTAGCATATACAACACCTTTAGGGATTTGAGAAAAAGCACCTAAGGTATCATCCTTCTTTGCTATCTCTGGGACTAACTAAAATATGGGCCTAGGTCTTTTGATTACTTCAACAACAGTAGGGTTTTCTTTGTATTCAATTGCAGAGGTGGATGCCATGATTAAATACTTTTTTCTGCCTTGGATGGATGATTGCTTGGAGTGTGCATGCTTCTTGCTCGAAATTCCTTAGCTCGAAATCTTCGCACTCTCTGAAAATTGAAATCACGGTGAAATGAAATGGAGCCAAAACCTTATTTTTATAATGTCTTTTTGCCATCTACCACATTAATTGCATGCCGGTTAAGTATTCAATTAACATTGTCTGCCAGTAATAAGTAATTTTCAACTTCTTATCTCTAACCGAGGAAATAATTAGCACTTGTGTCATTTGATTGCCAAACCCTCAAGGAAATTTTCTTCAATTAGATGAAGAACTTCCTGCCGATGGAGCACTGCTCTGTCCTGCCACTGAAGCATCACTTTGTCCTACCAGTGGAGAAGTATTCCCAATATTTAGATCTGCTTTTCTAATCCATTGCTTTGAGAATTCTTGCTTAACCTCTTCAACTTTTTCTTTACCTTTCAAGCTAGCACTTTTGTTGTCTACCGGTGTCCCTTTACTTCTACAAAATTTAGCAATATGCCCAATCTTGTTACATGCATAACAAGTTACATTATTCTTCTGAATAGCTTTCCCATAAACTATGGCAGTTTGTGTTCTGCATTGATTTGATAAATGTCCAAATCTTCCACAAACATAACATCTCACATTCATTCTGTAGTTTTCAGAGTTATGACCAACTTTGTTGTATTTTGAATATTGACCGGTGGCTATATTGATATTCTAATAATTCCTAGATCTACATTCATTTTCTCTATGACCATACTTATTATAGTTAAAGCATTTTCCATTGAATTTATAAGCATTAGGTTGTCTTACCGGTTTGTTGTGATCCTGAGTATTTGCAGTACCGGAGCTTTCACCAACTTCAAAGCCAATTCCAGAAGTGTCACCTTTAAGTTTTTAATTCTTTAGTAAGGTACCAAATTCCTCTGAGATTTTCTTGAATTTTTCTTTGTGTTGATTTATAGTTTCGAGTTCCCTTTCCAAGATTTCTTTTTGTCTCATCAGTTCATTTGAGTCATTCTGAGTATGCATCAGATCTATCTTCAACATGTCATTTTCATAGCTAAGTCTTATGTTCTCATTTGCTGCATCACTTAGTCTTCTGGTCAATTCT
The DNA here is from genome assembly GCF_030272615.1 of Cryptomeria japonica. Lineage (NCBI taxonomy): Eukaryota > Viridiplantae > Streptophyta > Pinopsida > Cupressales > Cupressaceae > Cryptomeria > Cryptomeria japonica. The sequence goes on from NC_081411.1 coordinate 146,610,346, forward strand.
TCTTCATTCTTCTTTCTATCCTCAATCTCTTTGCAAAATCTCATAGTCATATCCTACATTTCATTTTTTGTTGTCATGATCTCTTGTTTCAACTTGCTTATCATATCAAGTGATTCCTTTTCATCATTCTTATTTTGTAGTTTTTCACAGAGTTCTCTTCTCTTATTTCTTGGAACAGTAAAATTTTCTTGAAGTGCCTGAATGATATTCTGAGCTGCTCTTAAATCATCTTCTAATTTGATATTTTTCAATTTCTTTGCATCATAATCTGTAAGAGCTCCTTCAAGTTGCTTCATCAGATTTTCCATCTTTACCGGTGTCAAGATCTTCCTCAACTTATTAGCCTTCTGAAAATAGAGGACCAAGCTCTGATACCAATTGTTAGGGGTCCCACAAATATTGAGAGGGGGGCTGAATCAGTATCTAACCGATAATAAGAATTTCTTAAGTTAAAACATGTAGAACATAATATAACAGTGTACCGGTATGTAAGAAATAATGCAATAAACATAATCAAGAATATCCACATGAAAAGTACACCATAACACAAGATGTTTAATGAGGAAACCAGGTGTGGGAAAAACCTCGATGGGATTTGTGACCCACAATATTCACTCACTGGCCAATAAGAGAATATTACTTACAATAGGGGCCTGCACATGCAGGAAGGCCAACTGCCTAGAGCTCACTATTCAATGGGAAGTCACACTGACTTACAATAAGGATTATACTAATCCAATGACTTGTACTACTTTACAATAGCATCTCCAATGCCAGATTCAGTACCAGTTCTTGCTCTATTCTTTACATAGACCCTTGACCTATAATTCACACATTAGGTCTGCCTAATAATTTTTATTTATGCCCTTTCATCACCTATATTAAATGTCTATAATGATCTCCTTTATATACAAGAGTCATTTTACAATTTGCCAAGTCGGCTTACAATAATAAACAAAATATTACATAACAAAAATCCTGTCAGCCTCTGTGCCAGTGTCGGTGTAGAGTGATCTATTGATGCCGGTGCACTGTCTTGCCTGTGTAATGCTTTGCCAGTATAATGTCTTGCCAGTGCCATAGGATTGCAAGGTTGCCTGTGTAATGCTTTGCCGGTATAATGTCTTGCCGATGCCATAGGATTGCAAGGTTGCCATCAATGACAAAACCTTCAATCACATACAATGTCTCATTGGAGTGTCCATATGCCAACATTCAACTCCTCTAGTAGACCATTCACAAGCTATACAGGAAGATTTGATAAACCAATTAACACAAAACACTACCAAAATAACTAGACTAGTGAATAGACTAAAGGCATCTGAGCATGAGCATCATGCATCCCTTGCCATATCCCTAGAATCATTGGCTATTAGTGCCAATGAAGTTTCCAATCAAATTACAAAATGGGGAAGCTATAAGGATTGGTGTCGTTATTTTAATGCTAGTGGGTTGTCATATACTGAAGTGAAAAAAATATAAGTAAAGAACAAATATGTGCTCTTTTTATTGATCCCAAAATGGATGAGACCCTACCTCTTAATTCAAGGAGGTTTCCTATACACTGGTGTGGCCATTTGCAGATGAAAAATACTTTTTGGGATAGGTGGTGGATGGTCCTTGACCAACCACCTTGTAATAATTTTGAGGTTCCATTATATTTTTTGAGGAAACTATATTGTGAGTTTATCCTCACTAAGAAATCAAACTATTTTGATATGAGAGAGTTCGAGGGTAGAGGGGGAGGCTTTGCCCAAGATAGACCTGGAGCTCGGAGGGTAATAAACCCCCAAAGTCGCATCCCAGTAGCACCAAAACTTGTGGTCCATGCCACGATCGCAGTAGCCCTGAAAGAGTCGAAGGAGCTACAGAACCTTCAAGCAACCACTGCATTGACTGATGACATCATTCAACATGGCACATAGTTATCACACCCTCTTGGCCAAGATGATAATCTAGTAGTTGAGTGATCTGGCCTTGGTGAGCCCATTCAGCATATGTGTCCCAATTATTTAGGTATATTCTCTGGGATGGATGTTGAGGCTAGTGCAGATGGTTCCACGTCCCATCTGTGTACAATTTGTGGGAATAGATGTTAGACTACCACTATAGAGGATGTGGTGCTGACTTAAGATCTGATGGATATGGTATTTGGTGGCCAGACCCAGAAACATATGTGTTGATTTGAATTGATAACATTTTATTTAATAAACATTTAAAACTTGTAAATGTAAATGAATTTTTATTTATAGAACAATTTAAATTGAATTTATATTTATGTTGATAATTGTGAACTATTTTGTACAAAAGGATTCTAATTCAACTTTTGATTTGTGGTTGTGTAGCCATCTAAAGAGCTGCATACTGCATCAAAGAGGCTCCATTTTGATGATCCACCACGATTGTAGGATCATATAGTTTTAGTTGTGGTCATCTAAGGATCAATACATCTAGATATAGTCTACATTTTTATTGTATATTGATCTAGACAAGGCATATGCCATATTTTTGTAAAACTTTTATTGACTTGGCATATATGACATTTTTTGTATACAAACACAGTTATTGTGTATTTTGAAATATATAAATGTTGATATTCAATCCAATGAATGTTTATTGTATTCATTATTGTGAATTTTGATATATATAAATGTTGATTTATAATTGATATAGTTAATTTTTTCTCAAACAAAGATACACAATTCATTATGTGAGTAATATATCCAAAGCACTCAATGAAATGAGTTTGAATGACAACAAACAAGCTTACAAAATTGTAATAAAAGAGCCTCCAGCATACAATCATTAAAATTTGTCTCTATTTAAAATAGTAGTTGCAAGCTAGGTATTGCCAAAACTAGTGTCTTGCTAATCAATTACTTCAGCTAAACAAATACCTTTTGTTGAATTCTACCTCATATAAAAGATTTAACAATTTCCATCACGAAATATGATCAATAATTTCAACTAAGGAATATAATTTGATAATCTTTTTTAGATATTGAACTACCCCTAGAAAACTCCATGTTTCAATCACAATGAAAGTCTTGGATCGCTTCAAAATAGCTTCCACTTTTACTAAATTTGTAAAAATAGTTGGATCATTGTCTAATAAATTTTGACCTTAGCTACTCCATAGACTTGACTAATCTTTGATATCAAACTTGGACAACTATTTGGTGTATTTGGTGATTGCCTTTTTATAAAGTTAAATGAATATTTTCCTGTGTAATCAGCAATATCAATGTAAACATCAAAAAAATATTTTCTATAATCATGGGTTACAATGAAATAGGGTGATTTGATAAGCTTTCTAAAATATTGAATTAACCCTATAAAACTCCTTGCCTCAATCACAATGAAATTCAATGGTAATGATCACATTTGATCCATGGCAATGATCACTGGATGTTTTTTATTTGTTTCCTTTATATTTGTCAAGGTGAGTGGTGCGGGAGCACCCTCTTCCTTGCAATGTTTAAATTTTGGTTTTTGTCTTTTTTTTATGTTGTTTCATCTAAATAAGGTCATTTGGGACCATTAATGATCATTTGGAGTCATTTGTGAAAGTCTAGGATCACTTGGATAAAAGATGTAAAAGTTCATCAGTTGTTGTCAAAGTTGCTCAATTGTTGTCAAGGTTGCAAGATAGGTTGAATTTGATTTCATTCATCATGGGCACGAACCAGCAACATGAACGCATCCAGGTGGGGTAGGTTTATGGTAGGCATGCTCCTTTTGTGACTCCTAGCTCGCTGGAACATCCAAAGCCATACCCTACCAATGCGATCTCTCAAGTGCCCTAAGTCCAAAAAATTGAACTTTGGCAAACTATTTATCACAATCTAATATGCATATAATTTATTTATTCAAACCTATAGGGTCATGTGACACCCATCTACATTGACCCATCTTGTTTTTTCAAGATAGAGCCATTTTCACATGATAGCATTTTTTCAGTTTGTGAGAAAATCTTCAGATTCATGCAATGTAAGGTTGCAAGATAGGATAAATTTGATTTTGTTAATTATGGGAATGAACCAATAGCACGAGTGCATCTAGGTGAGTAGGTTTATAGTATTCATGCTCCTATTGTGCCTCCCAGCTCACTAGAATATCCAAAGCCATACCCTACCAGGATGATATCTCAAGTGCCCTAAGTCCAAAAAATTGTCCAACGTTGTTGTTTCTCGCAATACAAGATGCATATGATTGATTTTTTTGAACATACATGGTCATGTGAGGCCCATGTACAATGACCTATCTAGGTTTTTGGAGACTCAGAGCTATTTTCACATGGTAGCATTTTTCCAGTTGGTGCAAAAATCGTCAGATGCATGCAATGCAAGGTTGCAAGTGCTAGCAACAATAATGAAAGAAAACTGAGAGGGGAGGGGAATCAATTTTAACCGGATTAAAAAACTTAACCACAAGTAAAAATTTGATAAACTACAACAACAACAAAGATAATAAAATTGATAGCACAACACACAACACCAAGATTTTGATGTGGAAAACCCAGTTAAGGGAAAAACCATGGTGGGAACTTACCCACAATAAGATGATATTTTATAGTAGTATGTCAAAATAATTACAATGGGGAGTGCACCAACATTCAGGTACATTGTATAGAGCTCACTATTTAAGATACAATAACCTAGAAGGCTACAACCCTCAGGTAAGTCTCACTGACTTACAATAAGATTTGGACTACAATCTGGAAGGAATGAACTGCAATAATAGCATCTGCTAATGCCTAATGATAGTTTTGGTTAAGCACATTTGTCTGCTCTACACCAATCTATGCTCAATACACCACACCAAAAGATGAATCCATTTGTTCCCACATACACCACTCTCTGATAATGTAGACACAACCTTAATACCTAAGTCACATGACTATATCACCTATTTATACAATTCATCAACCTTGACTACAAGGTCGGTCAAACCCACAACTCACAATTACAAATTTAAATCACACGATACAAAGATCAACCACTAGACCAATATAATGATATACATGATGTAACATGGACCTAAATCAAATCTCCAAACATGTAAAACCACCAAAAATCTCACCAAGATCAACCGCAACACGCTACACCACCCAGAATACCACATAACATGAAGAATATCACCAGTTTAACAAAATTACCAAAACAATGCATAACATTCAATGTGGATCATCAAAACAAATAGGAAATAATTATGAAACACTAGCAAGCATGTTATAATCATCAATAATAATTCCACCAATACCACTTATCAAATCTTCATTGATCAACATCTAAACCTCAAGAACACTCAAACATTAAGAACTGTCACAAAGAAAGATAATTTGTGGAGGACCAAATCAAGAACCATCTAAAATGAAGATACAAATGAACATCCCAAAAAATATCCCAAAATCTTAGTAAAAGATCTGATCACACCAAAATATTCTAAAGGAAATACCTAACTTTGCCAAGCATTGATAAAAAAAATCAATCCTCAAATCGGATCATATGATATGATCAATTGAGCTTCTCAGATCACTAAAACCAATACAAAAAGATATAATGATACCAAAAATATTCCATACTCCAAACCACGATCCTAATAAACCAATCTAGAATGGTGGTTGCAATAAATCTCAAGAATATGTTCACATCAATGACAACAACATATCCTAGTAGCAGCAATGTCCAACAATCTCTCCCTTTGGCATTGATGACAACATATGGATGCAATAAAAAATCAATGCAAAGAAGAAAAAAACATCTCCAGCAGACTCCCACTAAGATCAAGTAAATAAAATAGTTTTTCACATCCTTCTCTCCCCCTTTGTAGTGCAGGGGAACCTCTTAAACAAGCCATTCATGGATCAGAGGATGAGGATTAGGATCTTAGGATCATTTTGAATGTCTTTTGTTTGTGCATTTTCATGTTTTGAATAAGGACCCCACCTTCTAAACCAATGTTCCAAATTAGGCATCCCGATAAGCCAATTTGGACAATTTGGTAAATAGGGGTAGAATGATGTTTGTTTTGATATTTTCTAGGATTTTATGGTGTGTAGGTGGTGTTTGGTTGATCCAAGTTGTGTGGGTCCCAAACTTGTTTTGGTTGACAATTCTTGTCAAAAAGTGCAACATTTGGAAAATGCAACTTTTGCAAGCAAAAGTGCAACATTTTGAACTTTAGTTAATGTAAGCCTCTCAAAGGCTCCAAACTCTTCAAAATTAATTTAGAAACCATTTGGAGAAGGCCTATATACCTTTTGGACATGATTAGCAAGGTGGGAGTTATTGGTGATTGAAATTTGGAAGCATAATAAGACAGAAAACTGAGTTTTTTTCCCTAAATTCTAATCTTGCTACTCTTTGTACGCCATTGTACAGATTGGTTCTGAAAAAATTATTCATGGAGTATATAAAGGATTGAGTTACCTTTTTTTGTGGTGGTGTGAGGTTTTGATCCTCTATGAGTAGTGAGAACCCCTTGTTTTATTGACTGTAACCCGAAAAACCAAGGTTTGGCTAGGGTTTCACCAAATAATGGCCATATCTTGCATCTCACCCAACTAGAAGTTCTTTCCCTTGGTGAAATTTAGGATTGGTCAGTGTATTTTAAGATTTCCATGGGTTTTTGTAGGGGAGGCTTTATTATGAAGAGTATGAAGCAAATCTAGGTAGGCATCTTTATGTGACTACCTTAGACAAAATTACGACAGTCACCCTAAAATCTTAGAGCAGTGGATTCTAGGGGTGTAACCCTAGAATTAAAGGTTATGAGTGATTCCCAAAATGGTCATGAATTTTTTTTGTGGTTGAGAGTCTATAAATCGGAGGTACTTGGTAAATTAGGCCTATTAGCCCTAATTAGGCCTCTAGACTTCTAAAGGATTCAAACCCTTAGATTGCAAATCTTTCCAATCCCTTTTGGGGATAAGTGTAACTTCATAAAGGGTATCTAGAATGATAAATAGTTTTCCAGGTTGAGTTAAATGTTTTCAAGTTAAGGGAAAAATACTTGTTTCAAAGGGCTACTAGCCAAGGGGGTAGGTTTCCAAAGGAAGTATTGGACATTGATGCCAAAGTATAAAACTAATGTTTGGAATAGTTCTTAGGTGTCATGAATTTACCAAATCTAAGGCACCCAATAGAAAGAGTCATGGAGAGGAGTGTTGGAGATGTTGAAGCCATTTATTAAATTTGAGTAGGTTCTAGTCTTGAGGAGTTCAGATTAGTTCAAACCCTTAAGGTGTGGAGTCCTTTTTGTAGGGTCCTTGCTAACTTTTGAAGTGTCTAAACCAAACCTTTTGGACTTGTCCCTAGTTGTGAGAAGAGATCTACATTAAGTGGTATCAAAGCTTAGGAGTTTCCTTTTGACCAAAGAAGAAGACAAGATGTCAGAGGATTAGGGATCCCAAGATCCCCCATTAAGGATGACCAATGTTGAGTTGGTTGTCCTGGTGAAGAAGTAGATCAAAGAGAGAAAAGCAATCAATGTTGAGAGTCAAGCCTTGAGAGATGAAATGGACCAGTTGAAGGACAAAGTGGAGAGGGGAGAGAGAGACTCTAGAGGAGTTGAAGAAGGGGATGAAGAGGAAATCCCTAGGTAGGAAGAACTAGAGGTTCCTATAGACTAGAGACTCCTGATGAGTTTCCTCAAGTCCGTGGAAAGGAGAAAAATGAATATGAAGTTGGATCTTCTAGTGTTTGTAGGTAAAATGGAACCTGATATAGTGATGGAATGGATATACTCCCTGGACAATTTCTTTGAGAGTAAAGACATACCAGAGCACCAAAGGGTGAAAATGGCTCAATCCAAAATGAAAGGGGTTGCACTAAATTGGTGGAGTTTCATCCAAGATGAGGGGGTGGAAGAGGGGAAGAGAAGAGTTGCTACTTGGAAGAAGATGATGGCTTTCGTGAAGGAAGTCTATGTTCTAGTGGACTATAATATCCAATTGCACAAGAGGAGAAAAAAGTTGAAATAGAAGGAGATGGATGTGAGTTCCTACACAGAGGAATTCATGAATTTGTGTGTGGAGACCAAAGTAATAGAGAGTGAGGATGAAAAAGTGGCGAGATGTCTCAATGGATTGAGATTTGCCATCCAAGAGTATTTGAATCTCCACACCTCGAAGATAGCCCAAAATTTTTTTTACTTGGCACTTAAGGTGGAGGAGAAGCTAAAGAGAACACAAGAATGAAATAGAAGAGGAAAAGGGAGACAACAAAGAGGGGGAAGAAAACCTTTTAGAGGCAAAGGAAATGATTTTGGATACCAAGGAGGAGGCTACAATCAAAGAGGGAACTTTAGGGGTAGAAGACCAACCTTTAGAGGAAGATCCCAAGGTAGAGGACCTCCTAGATGTTACAACTACAACCAAGAGGAGCACGTGGTCAATAGGTATCTGGAGAAGGCTACAAGCTCCATGTGAGAAAGGAGGATAAACTTGGTGCAGGAATTTGATTTCCAAAGTGTGGCAAGTGGAAACACTCATCAAAGTGTCAATGCTCCTGATAGCTATGGCTACCCTAAAAGAGGAGAGGCTCTGATAATGAGGAGAGAAATGAACACTATGAAGGTACCTGATAAAGAGCCCCCACAAAGAAAGTCTCTTTTCAAAACTACCTGCAAGGAAGGAGGAAACGTATGCAAGGTTCTGATAGACTCCAGGTCTACTAAGAATTTTGTGTCATTTGAAATGGTAGAGAAGCTTAAGTTGAGAAGGTTGCCACATCCTTACCCCTACAAGGTCTCATGGCTCACCTAAGGTCAGTAGGTAGTGGTAGAAGGGCAATATTGGGCAATCTTTGGTAGAGTTTCAGATTGGAGCCTAGAAGGATAGGTTGCTATTTTATATAGCCAAGATGGATGCATGTCATCTCCTATTTGGGAGGCCATGGCAGTTTGATTTGAAGGCTCTTCATGATGGGGTTAGGAACACCTATTCAATCACCAAAGATGGTAAGGTGATAGAACTTTTACCTCTGATGGAGAATGAGATGGAACCAAAGGGGAAGGATGCCAAAGTTTTGTTGGGAGAAGGAAAACAGTTCATGAAGGAGATTGCAGAAAAGGATGCAGTTTTCTATGCCCTCATTCCCAAGTCTAAGGTGACAAAGAAGGAGTAGTTTGCAAAGAGGAAAGAAGAAGGACAAAGGCACATGGACCCTGCAGTCAAACATTTACTTGACAAGTACAAAGGTATCATCTCATATGGAATGCTAAGGTCCCTGCCTCTAGTAAGAGACATAAGTAATTGTATAGATATGATCCCTGGATCTACCCTACCAAATAAAGTAGCATACACACCTACTCCATACCCAAATGCAGAGATGGAAAGAGAAATTGAGAAGTTGCTAGAATCAGGCCTAATTGGCAAAAGTCTAATCCCATATGTAGTACTTGTTGTCCTTGCACCCAAGAAACAAGGCAGTTGGAGACTTTGCATAGACTCAAGGGTCATCAACAAGATAACCATAAGGTATAGGTTTCCATTCCCTAGGATAGAGGATTTACTTTATTTCTTTGGAAGTGCAAAATATTTTACCAAAACGGATCTAAAAAGTGGATACCATCAGAATAGAATAAGGTTAGGGGATGAATGGAAAATAGATTTTAAGACCAATGAGGCATTGTATGAGTGGAAATTCATTCCATTTGGGTTATCCAATTCCCCTAGAACCTTCATGAGGTTGATGAATGAGGTCTTGGTGGAATTCATAGGCAAGTTTGTAATAGTATACCTAGATGATATCCTAATCTTTAGCCACACAAGGGAAGAGCACCTCAAACATGTAGATATGGTCCTCAAAAGGTTACATGAAGAGAAGATAATGATAAACTTGGATAAGTGTTTGTTCATGCAGGAGGAGATCATTTACTTGGGCTTTGTAATCTCACAAGGTGAGTTTAAAATGGACTAGGAGAAGGTAAGTGCTATTCTGTCTTGGCCAACACCTAAAACCATGAATGATGTCCAAAGTTTCCATGGCCTAGCAACCTTTTATAGGAAGTTTATAAGAGGATTTAGTCATGTTGGTGCACCAATGCTTGACACCATAAAAGGAGGAAAAAAGTGCAGATTCCGATGGACCAAGGAGGCAGATGAATCCTTTGAGACTTTGAAAAAGAAAGTTAAAGAACAACTAGTCCTTGCCCTACCAGACTTTAACAAGATATTTCAGGTGGAATTTCATGCAAGCCACATTGCTATTGAGGTAGTACCAAGTTAGGAAGGAAGGCCAATTGCCTTTTTTAGTGAAAAACTAAATGATGCGAAGAGGAGATACTCATCCTATGATTTGGAGATGTATGCCTTGGTTCAGTCATCATAGAAGTTGATGCACTACTTATTACCAATGGAGTTCATAGTTTTCACTACTAATAAGGCTCTAAGTTTCATAAACAGTCAATAGTGATGAATAAGGATGAATAGTAAATACCCAATAGATACTGAGAGGGGGGCGAATCAATATAGATAAAAACTTCTTTAACAACCTAAACTGCAAAGACTACACAAACTGGTAAACAACATCACCGATCTAAATCAAGGCAATACTAGTAACACACAATATGACTGTAAAAGACATAAACTAGTTCATCTAGATCATCTTCAGACCTAACATCTCATCTCAACTTCACCGATATGCTTAAGCAAGTAAAACATCATAAATACAGAGACCATTGGATCATCTTGCATTACTACTTAACAAAAAATACTAAAATATCACATGAAAAAGCATCACACATAACACATGAATTTTTCACATGGAAACCCAACTAGGAAAAACCACAGTGGGGATGAATACCCACATGTTGTTCTTGAACTCTTCTGAAGTCTACTCTGTTAGGAGCCTAGTCCGGTTAAAGATTTTACAACAAGTTCTGCTAGGAACCGATCCTGCTAGGGATCGCCCAGTTAATGGATGGCTAAATACCTGGTTAGAGGTTAAAACATTGTTAAAGGTTACCTTGTCAGAGGATTTAAAGAACTCAATGATTTTGAGTCACCCTGTTAAAGGATTTACAAAAAGACTATTAAAGCTACCCAGTAAAGGGGTTTTTAACTGCTGAAATGGTTAGAAGTCCATAGGTAATACACTAATATGATAACAACACTTGATGCTAAGGCAGATCCACTTCAATTCCTTCACATCTGCAATCACACTCTACAAATCTCTACTCACCTCTCTGATATGGAAAGAATCACTTCACACACATTCATTTTCCAACAACTTCAAATGAGAATCATCATTGACCTTATAGATAACAATTAGGTCGGTAGCCAAAACCTAAAACCCTAAGCATCTAGGTTAACAATATAGTTGGTCTAATCTTGACCATTCAAACACATTATATAGAGTAAAATAATCTTGAACAAATCTCAAGATGTTCTCCATGTTAGGTCCCAGAGACAACTGAGAGGGGGGGTGAATCAGTTGTCAAATAAATTCAAACCAAAAACTAATTAACCAACTTAATGCTTAATACCGGTAAACCAGTTAAGTATGTCGGTAGACAGTGCTAATAGTAAATTGCTATACCAGTAAGGATTAATGCATGAAACATAAACATAAAGTCATCCACAACACATGACACCAATATTTGTATGTGGAAACCCTATAAGGGGAAAAACCACAGTGGGAAACCTTACCCACAATCAGATGATACTACTACAGATAGTAAGTGTACATAAATGGGGTCTACACATGCAAAAAGTCCAATAGCCTAGAGCTCAATGCTCAATCACAAAATGGGAGTCACACTGACTATAGTTCGATGGTTAAATCTAATAAGAATATACTGCACAAAACAACATCTTCATATGCTGGATTCAGTACCGGTGTAATGCTAATATGCTTGTACAAAAACCTAACTTCACCTTCAAATGATGTCTTCATGTATATCCCTACTTGATCTGGCATATACCTTCACCTAATTTTTTTTCGCATTCCACACTTGATCTTACAAATAAGATCTTACATTTATACCATACCCTAAGACCAATTTTAATAGGCCGGCTATACAAGATATTACAATAAAAATATTTTACAAACAATATAATATCCGATGCAATAATCGATTAAACATGTCGACTTAATGCATTTACAACAATAATAAATCATCTCCATAGCATGCCATGCTGATCTGGAAAAGATAAACCTGGACCTATTTGCCAGTAAAAGAAAATATGCAAATATGAATATACCAATGATTAATTCATCAAAACAAAGTGTCCACACGATGTCTTCGACATTGCCAAGTGTCTTCCATATCATTCCAAGTACCGGTGAACATTATATCTGTTGGATTTTGCCAAGATCAAGGGCATAATGAAAAGCATAAAAGAGACAATAGAATGACAAGAACAAACTGTATTCTCATTAATATACAAATGATCAACTGGATTAACCAATACAATGAATAGAGGCCTGCTTATATAGGCAAGGCCATATGGATGTATGAGCACACAAATATGACATGTGGCTCAATGAGAAACAAGGGTAGGTAGGAAATAGGTGTGGGTAGGTAGGAGAAATAATATAATATTCCACATGAGGTGGATCACCCACCGCAGGTGGAATTATCACTCCACAATAAGTGGATATGATAGTGTAATAACAAGATCAACACCATAAAAGGTGGAATTTCTCCTACACACACTATCCCAATGTGACACAAACACCCAAGTGTCTCATATCCAAACTACTATGAGATGCATTATCCTAAGTTAACTTAAGTAAGTGTAATAATATCCATAATGAATATTTATTTACACCAACAATATCCTACCGGTGAACCATATACCAGTAACTGTTGCACAGTTTACTTGCTTGCTGGTGAATGTTGCTGGATCTTCAAAGTAGGTGTTGACATCAATGACAAAACCATACCAAAATACCAACACTCCATTGTTTGTTCTTCACTACTTCTGGAAGCTGATAACCCTTCACACGCTCTCCACCATTTACTAAGATTTTTCACATTCCTAAGGTAGATAGAATCAATCTTTTTCATGCAAGATCCTCAAGAAGATTCTTCATGCGCACAAGGCCATCATGGTAACATGATCTAATCTTCATTTCAATGCTAACACATCACAAGATGTTGCCGGTCGAATCACACAGACTTGGAATGCATCAACCAGAAACCCTGAAGCTGAGACTACCAACTGGTAGTCATATCAAATGAAACCCCGATACAAACTTTGCATATACTGGTTCACATTCCAATATATCAGTTCACCTTTTCACATATACTGGTTCATACCATCATACTAGTTCACTTCATACCATCATACCAGTTCTCTTTCCAATTTACTTACTTCAATATATTGGTTCATACTTCAGCATATTGACATCAATAACAACATACATTATCATCATGTCATGAAACTTTGCACTGTTGGTATTTTGGTATGGTTTTGTCATTGATGTCAACACCTACTGAATACACCTACTTTGGAGATCCAACAACATTCACCGGCAAGCAATAATCTATGCAACAGTTACTAGTATATGATTCATCAATAGGATATATTGTTCACCGGTACTAGGAATGACATGGAAGACACTTGGTATTGTCAAAGAAATCATGTGGACACTTTATTTTGAAGTAATAATCATTGGTATATTCATATTTTCATATTTGCTTTTACTAGCAAATAGGTCTAGGTTATCTAGGGTTACACCGACAGGTTTATCTTTTCTAGATCAACATGGCACACTATGGAGATGATTTATTATTGTTGTAAATGCATTAAGCCGACATGTTTAATTGGTTATTGCATCAGATATTATATTATTTGTAAAATGTTTTTATTGTAATATCTTGTAGAGCCGACCTACTAAAATTGGTCTTAGGGTATGGTATAAATGTAAGATCTTATTTGTAAGATCAAGTGTGGAATGCGAAAAAGAATTAAGTGAAGGTATATGTGAGATCAAGCAGAGGCATACATGAAGACATCATTCGAAGGTGAAGTTAGGTTTTTGTAAAAGCATATCAGCATTACATTGGTACTAAATCCAGCATATGAAGATGTTATTTTGTGCAGTACAATCTTATTGAATTTAACCATCCAATTGTAGTCAATGTGACTCCCATTTGTGATTGAGCAATGAGCTCTAGGCTATTGGCCTTTCTACATGTGCAGACCCCTTTTGTACACTTACTATTTGTAGTAGTATCATCTGATTGTGGGTAAGGTTTCCCATCGAGGTTTTTCCCCTTACAGGGTTTCCACGTACAAATATTGGTGTCATGTGTTGTGGATGACTTTATGTTTATGTTTCATGCATTAATCCTTACCGGTATAGCAATTTACTGTTAACACTATCTACCGGCATACTTAACTGGTTTACCAGTATTAAGCATTAAGTTGGTTAATTAGTTTTTGGTTTAAATTTATTAGACAACCGATTCACCCTCCACTCTCAGTTGTCTCCGGGACCTAACAATTGGTATCAGAGCATAGTCCTCTTTTTGCGAAAGTTTAACAACTTGAGGAGATCCAATGTGTACTAATTATTTCAGGAAGGACAGTCCTAAACTTGATGGAACCAACTATGGGATATGGAAGATCAGAATGGAGACACATCTGAATTGCATCAGTAAAGACATTTGGGAAGTTACTAAGAATGGTTATATTGTTGTTGTAGCTGGTCAGACTGCTCCAACTACCTTAGCCAAAGATGAAGAAAATGATTGCAAAGCAAGAGAAGCACTCTTGATCGTATTATCAGATCAACAAATCATGGGATTATCAGATAGGTCTACTGCTAAAGCTATTTGGGATCATTTGGAAACACTGAATGAAGGAGACTCCATAGTCAAAATTGCAAAACTTGAAAGCTTCTGAGTCAGGTATGAACATCTGAAAATGGAAGAAGATGAAAGGATTTCTGCTTTTATGGAAAGAGTAAATGAAATTGTTTTGGGTATCAAATGTTATGGAGGAACCTTGAGTGAGGATGAGATTGTTTCAAAAATATTAAGAGGTTTGCCACCGGCATATAAAATGAAGGTTACTACTATAAATGAGTTAAGAACAATGCCTAATACATCAGTAACTAGGGATACATTGATTGGAAAACTTTCAGCTTTGGAAATTGAGGAGTTTGGTCCTATTGCTACTATAAAGACTGATTTGGCCTTTAAAGCATCAACATCATCTGCTCCATCATTTGACAAATCAGACTGGAAAGCCTTTTATGCAAAAGAACTTGAAGAAACCAGAAAGGAGAATGAAGAGCTTGAATAACTTGAAGCACTATTTGCAAGGAAAATGCCAAAAGGTCCAATTGGAAGTAAGTATGAAGGTAAAGCACCCTTTAAATGTTTTAACTGCAATAAGATTGGTCATATGGATTCAAGATGTCCTGATAGACATGCTAGACTAAGAGAAGAAGCTAGAAGAACATACAAGCCTAATCATAAATATCAGAGATATAGATTTAAGAAGAACAAAGATAAATCTTGTTACATTGCTAATGAAGGTGTGACTGATGATTCTGATGAGGATCCAGCAGACAATGGATGGGTTTTTCTTGCTATAACAAAAGATCAACCAATACCTATTGCTCAATCGGTAGAACAAGCCCTAGTAGCTAAAGTTGAATCAAAGGATGAATGGATTATTGACTCAGGATGCTCACATCATATGATTGGAGACAAAGGTAAATTCTTGAACTTTCAAGAATACAATGGAAGTTTAGTAAGATTTGGAGATGACAAAGCCTATTCAATCAAAGGTAAGGGTTCAATATCTCTTGATGGTAAACATAACACTGACAATGTCTACTATGTTGAAGGATTAAAGAATAATCTTTTAAGTGTTGGTCAATTAGTTGAGAAGGGTTTTCAGTTACAATTTAAAAATGGAAAATGCAAAATCATGAATAGAACTAGTTTGGAAATTGCAACCGGTAATCAGACTAGAGGTAATATCTTTCATTTGAATAACAATGAAAAGGCATGGTTAATTGCACATATAGATGAAAGTTGGTTATGGAATAAGAGACTATGTCATGTAGATTTTGATTGTATGGTAAAAATCAGTACTTCTAAGGTAGTTAGAGACCTACCTAAAATTGTGATACCTCATAACACAATTTTCAAGGAATGTCAATTTGGAAAACAAGTTAGAGCTAGTTTCAAAAGTATTCTAGAAAAATCCAACAATGCTCTTGATTTAATTCACATTGATTTATGTGGTCCAGCTAGAACTAAAATCTTACAAGGTGATAGATATTTCATACTAATTATTGATGATTATTCTAGAATGTGTTGGGTTACTTTTCTCAGAGAAAAATCAGAAGCATTTGGGAAGTTCAAACTATTCAAAGCAATGGTTGAAAATGAAACTGGTAAGAAAATCAAATGTTTAAGATTAGATAAAGGAGGAGAATTCACATCTAAAGATTTTAATACATTTTGTGAAGTGAATGGAATCAAAAGACAATTATCAGCACCTCGAACACCACAACAGTATGTAGTTGTTGAAAGGAAAAATAGAACTATCTTGGATGTAGCAAGAAGTATGTTATCAGAAGCAAATCTACCACATGTGTACTGGAGAGAGGCAGTAAGCACTACTGTCTATACATTCAATAAAATTCACATCAAAGGTGAAATCGGTAAGACCCCTCATGAACTATGGTTTGGTAATATTCCTACTCTTAAGTATTTCAAAAATTTTGGAAGTAAATGTTATATTAGAAGAGATGAGTATATTGGCAAATTTGGTGCTAGAAGTGATGAAGGAATATTTCTTGGTTATTCATCTAAGAGCAAGGCATATAGATGTTTTAATAAAAGATTGCAGAAAATTGTTGAGAGTACAAATGTAAAGATTGATGAACAATTCAGAGGAACTTCAAGGTATATAGACTCTAAACTGGCAACAAAAGTCATGACAAATGAACCTACACTAAATCCACTAGTACAGAATGAAGATCCAGTTACCCCAGTATCATCAGAGGATTCCATAGTAATTGAAGAACAACAGCAAACTAAGACACCTTGGTATGTAAGACTGAATCATTTTGAAGATCAGATAATTGGAAACAAATTTAAAGGAGTTATGACAAGAGGAAGATTGACAAATGAAGAGGTATGTCTTATTTCTCAAATTGAACCATCATCTATCAATGAGGCATGTGAAGATAAATTTTGGATTAAAGCTATGGAAGAAGAATTAGGACAAATTGAGAAAAATAATACTTGGACATTAGTTCCTCGGCCTAAAGATAAAAATATAATTGGAACCAAATGGGTATTTGAAACAAACTTAATGAAGATAGTAAGGTTGTTAGAAATAAAGCAAGACTAGTGTGTAAGGGATATTCTCAGAAAGAAGGAGTTGATTACAATGAAACCTTTGCACCGATAGCCAGAATTGAGGTAGTTAGATTGTTCTTGGCTTTTACAGCTCACAAGGATTACAAAGTTTATCAAATGGATATTAAATGTGCATTTTTGAATGGAGATCTTGAAGAGGAAGTTTATATTGAACAACCTGATGGATTTTCTTTGACAGATAACAATGATATGGTTTACAGGTTAAGAAAAGATCTGTATGGATTGAAACAAGCCCCAAGAGCTTGGTATGCAAGATTGGATAAGTATCTTTTAAAGATTGGTTTTTTTAAAGGAAATGCATATAGCAATTTATATTACAAAGTAACTAATGATGACATCTTGATTATTGAAGTATTTGTTGATGATATAATCTTTGGAGGAGAAGATGGATTATGTAAAGAAATTTGTTTTGAAATGCAGCAAGAATTTGAAATGTCTATGATTGGAGAAATAAAATTCTTTTTAGAATTGCAGATTTTACAGACTGATAAAGGTATATTTTTGAGTCAATCTAAGTACTTGAAAGAACTACTTAAGAAATTTGGGATGGAAAACTCTAAACCGGTAAGCACACCTATGACTACAAATGACAAATTATTTCAAAGGGATGAATCTATAGTTGTTAATCCAACTAGATACAAATCTATGATAGGAGGTTTACTATATTTGACACAAACCAGACCTGATATTATGAATGCAATATGTATTGTTTCTAGATTTTAGAGTAATCCTAGGGAAAATCATGAATCAGCAGTGAAAAGGATTTTCCAGTACTTACAAGGCACAACAAATCTTGGATTATGGTATCCTAAAGATGAAAATTTTGATCTATGTGCATATACAGATGCAAATTGGGCAGGAGATATGGATGATAGAAAAAGTGCCACTAGAGGAGCATTCTTTCTTGGAAAGAGATTAGTTTCTTGGTTGAGTAAGAAATAGAGTTGTACATCTTTATCAACAACAAAATCAGAATATGTTGCAACAACAACAAACTATACACAGGTACTTTGGCTTAAGAAAATGTTGAAAGACATAAAGGTAAAATGCAAGGAACCTATAACTATATACTATGATAACACTGCAGCAATTGATATATCTAAAAATCTGGTATTACATTCTAAAACAAAACATGTTTCTATCAAATTGAATTTTCTAAGGGAAAAAGTTGAAGAAAAAGAGATAAAATTGGTTTATGTGAATACTAAAGAATAGCTTGCAGATAATTTTATAAAACCTTTGCCTAAGGAAACTTTTGAGTATCTCAGAGATCATCTTGGAGTCATACCACCACTGGTAGAGACTTAGACAGTTGATGATTGTCATCAACCGGTAGAATTAAATGGACAAATCTTTTATTCCGGTACTTGATGAGGAAGCTACTTCTCAAGGGGAGTAGTTGGTATATTGAATTGGTTGGTATTTTGTATGTACTTGACTTTTTGTGACTTTGGCATTTGATGTCAAAGGGGGAGAGATGTCTATGGAAAAACACATTATCTTTTTGATAAGAAAAAGAGATTTTAGGGGAAAGGTTTTGAAAAACACATGAAAGATTGGTATTGTTACTCCTAGGGGGAGAAATAGAGTTTGTTGGTTTTTGTACTTGGCATTTTTGTTTTGGCACTGTGATGGTTTTTCCATCTTGTGTTGCCATCAATGCCAAAGGGGGAGATTGTTGGTATTTTGGTATGGTTTTGTCATTGATGTCAACAACTACTAAAAACACCTACTTCGGAGATCCAGGAACATTCATCAGCAAGCAGTAATCTGTGCAACAGTTACTAGTATATGATTCATCGGTAGGATATATTGTTCACCGATACCTGGAATGACATGGAAGACACTTGGTATTGTCGAAGACATCATGTGGACACTTTATTTTGAAGTAATAATCATTGGTATATTCATATTTGCATATTTTCTTTTACTAACAAATAGGTCCAGGTTATCTAGGGTTACACCGGTAGGTTTATCTTTTCCAGATCAGCATGGCACGCTATGGAGATGATTTATTATTGTTGTAAATGTATTAAGCTGACATGTTTAATTGGTTATTGCATCGGATATTATATTATTTGTAAAATGTTTTTATTGTAATATTTTGTAGAGCTGACCTACTAAAATTGGTCATAGGGTATGGTATAAATGTAAGATCTTATTTGTAAGATCAAGTGTGGAATGCGAAAAAAGAATTGAGTGAAGGTATATGCAAGATCAAGTAGGGATATACATGAAGACATCATTTGAAGGTGAAGTTAGGTTTTTGTAGAAGCATATCAGCATTACACCAGTACTGAATCCAACATATGAAGATGTTATTTTGTGCAGTACATTCTTATTGGATTTAACCGTCCAATTGTAGTCAGTGTGACTCCCATTTGTGATTGAGTAGTGAGCTCTAGGCTATTGGTTTTTCTACATGTCTAGACCCATTTTGTACACTTACTATCTACAATAGTATCATCTGACTGTGGGTAAGGTTTCCCACTGTGGTTTTTCCCCTTACAGGGTTTCCACGTACAAATATTGGTGTCATGTGTTGTGGATGACTTTATGTTAATATTTCATGCATTAATCCTTATTGGTATAGCGATTTACTATTAACACTATCTACCGGCATACTTAACTAGTTTACCGATATTAAGAATTAAGTTGGTTAATCAGTTTTTGGTTTGAATTTATTAGACAACTGATTCACCCCCCCCTCTTAGTTGTCTCTGGGACCTAACATGCACATATGCACAATCTCCCCCTTTGGCATTTATGCCAATACACAAAGATATCTCAACATCTTCTTCCATATTATATGTCTTCAATACTATAGATATCTTCTTTGCTTCACATCTTCTCCCCCTTTGACAACAATGCCAAGGTGGAGGCATAAACATCCATGATCTACTATGTTGCTCCCCTTGAGGAGTAGCATTCTTCAACACATCAATCCAGAAAAGATTGGACAATGCAATACCTAAGTGATGTAAAGCACATACCTTTAGTTCACCTCTTGAAGGGGAAACACCCCTAATTAACCTCTTAAATAGGTGAATGTAGCCTTCGGTAGAGGCTTAGTGAATATATTTGTTAACTGCTGTTTACTGGAAGCATGTTCCAATACAACCTCTTTTTTCTGAACTTTCTCCCTCAAGAAATGATACTTGAGCTCGAAGTGCTTGGTTCTAGCATGCAATACTGGATTC
Source organism: Cryptomeria japonica (assembly GCF_030272615.1). Classification (NCBI taxonomy): domain Eukaryota; kingdom Viridiplantae; phylum Streptophyta; class Pinopsida; order Cupressales; family Cupressaceae; genus Cryptomeria; species Cryptomeria japonica. Next base: position 146,630,907 of record NC_081411.1, read on the forward strand.
TTGGAAATATTAAATGCACTTGTGTTGTCACAGAATATACTCACCAGTTCAGAGATAGGGACTTTGAAACCACTTAATACATGTTTCATCCAAATTGTCTGAGTGCAGTTCATAAATGCTGCTACATATTCTGTTTCTATTGTGGACTAAGAGATACAACTCTGCTTTTTGCTCATCCATGACACTATTCTATCATTGAGAAATAATGCACCACTAGTTGTTCTCTTCCAATTGTCCACATTACCAGCCCAATCGGCATCGGTAAATACTTTGAGATTGAAATCATTATTGTATGGATACCAAAATCCATAATCTATAGTTCCCTTCAGATATGTAAGAATCTGCTTGACTGCTACCAAGTGGGATTCTCTTAGACTTTTTCTGAAAACATGCAGCAATGCCCACTGCATGTGCTATGTCTGGTCTACTCTGTACTATAGAGTGCAACTTACCAATCATTGACTGGTATTCCTTCTCCTTCACCAACGCTGAGTCATCTTCTTTGATAATTTAGAATTGGTCATGATAGGTGTACCAACTGGTTTGTTGTCTTCCATGCCAAAGGCCTTCAACACCTCTTTGACATACTTGGATTGAGTGATAAAGATATCATCTTTCATTTGTTGAATTTGTAGTCCAATGAAGAACTTAATCTCTCTAATTAGTGACATCTCAAATTCCTTCTTCATCTCATCTGCAAATGCATGGCTTGTCTTGTCATTTCCACCAAAAATTATGTCATCAACAAATACTTCACAGATCAGAATCTAATCTCCTTCTGACTTCAGATAGATATTGTTGTCTTTACTTGTTCTTTTAAATCCAATCTTCACAAGATGGGAGTGTAAACATTCATACCATGCTCTAGGTGCTTGCTTCAATCCATACAAGGCTTTATGTAGCCTACATATCATATCACTATCTTCTGATAAGGCAAACCCATCTGGTTACTCTATATACACTTCCTCTTCAAGTATTCCATTCAGGAATGCATATTTTACATCCATTTGATACACTTTCAATCCCTTAAAGGCTGCAAATGCAAGTAGCATTTGAACACCTTCTAATCTAGCTACTAGAGAAAAGGTTTCTCCATAGTCTTCTCCTTCTTCTTGAGCATATCCCTTAGATACCAATCTTTCTTTGTTTCTTACCACTATGCCATCTTCATTCAGCTTGTTTCTAAAAACCCATTTGGTGCCAATAACATTTTTATGCTCAGGTCTGGGTACCAAAGACCATGTACCATTCTTTTCTATCTGGTCAAGTTCCTCTTCCATAGCCTTAATCCAGTCTTCATCTTTGTCTTCCTTTTTAAATGTTTTGGGCTCAAATTCGGAAATCATGCAAGAATTTTCTCTGACCTTTCTTCTTGTAAGAATTCCTGCATCCTTATCTCCTATGATCTCCTTTGGATCATGATGCAACTTTACATACCTAGGAATGATCTTGATTGATTCTTCTTTCTTTTCCTCTTCATCTGCATCTTCATCTTCGTCTACATCAACATCTACTGGAGTAGGAGCACTATTACTTGTACTTGGTTGTTTTACAACTGGTTCCTAGAAGGTTATATCTAGTTCATCTAGTGCTTGCTCACTGCTAGTTTCCTTAGGTTTCTCAGTGGTTTCATCAATTCTAACATTGATACTTTCAACAATTCTCTGAGTCCTATTGTTAAAGCACTTGAGAGATTTTCTCTTGGTGGAATACCCCAGGAATATTCCCTCATCACATTTTGCATCAAACTTGCTCTAGTATTCACTTCTCTTGATATAACACTTGCTACCAAACACTCTAAAGTAGCTTACTACTAGATTCTTACGAGTCCAATACTCATAAGGAGTTTAATCCTTACCTTTCTTGATGAGTACCTAGTTCATAGTGTAGACTGCAGTGCTCACCGCTTCTCTCCAAAAAGTGTGAGAAACCTTCCCTTGAATCAACATTGTTCTAGCAGCTTCAACTATAGTTCAGATGTTCCTTTCTGCTAGGCCATTCTTTTATGGAGTCTGAGGGGTAGACAATTGCCTCTTGATGTCATTCTCTTCATAGTATTTGTTGAATTCACTAGAAGTGAACTCTCCTCCTTGGTCAGTTCTAAGGCATTTAATCCTCTTGCCACTTTCCTTTTCAACTAGTGCTCTGAAGGCTTTAAACTTTCCAAAAGCTTCAGACTTGTCTTTCAAGAATGTGATCCACATCATTCTTGATCAATCATCAGTAAGAATCATAAAGTACCTATCTCTCTGAACACTCCTAGTTTTCATAGGACTACACAAATCAGTATGTACAAGATCAAGTAAATTATCTGATGTGACAGATTTACCTTTGAAGGTTGAGGAAGACATTTTCCTTAGTTGACATTCTCTACACAAAGGATTCTTCGGTTTTTTCAGCACAGACAATCCTCTAACTGCCTTGATCTTACTGGCCTTCACAATATTATCAAAATTTACATGGCAGAGTCTCCTATGCCATATCCAACTATCATCAAACTTAGCCATTAGACATTGATTGATATTTGTATTCAACTCAAATAAGTTACCTTTGGTCTGCATACCGGTGGCCATCAGTTCACCACTCTTTCCTTTTATTTTGCACACTCCATATTTAAATTCCAGAGTGAGTCCTTTATCATTTAGCTGGGCAACACTCAAAAGGTTATGCCTGAGACCTTCTACCCAATACACATTATCAGCACTACTTTTTCCATTTAGAGAGATGGACCCTTTTCCTTTTACCATACATGGTGCATCATTACCAAATCGGACTACATCTCCATCATACTCTTCTAGAGATAGAAACTTTCTCTGGTCACCATTCATGTGGTGAGAATATCCACTATCAATAATCCACTCATTAGAATTATCAAAGCGAGAGACAAGAGCCTTCTTGTTTGACACATCTTTCTTAACGGCTACAAACACTATGTCTTCACTTTCTTCATCTTCTGATTCATCATCAGTGACACCTTCATCGATTGCAACAAGACAGTTTCTTGTATTTCCTCCTTTGAACTTTTTAAACTTCTTTGGTTTATCCTTATTATCACTGTTGGGGTAGTTGAAAACAATGTGTCCTATCCTATTGCAAGAAAAACATTTCAAAGGGAGCTTACCTTTGTATTTTCTAGCTCCCTTAGGAAGTCTCTTGGCCAGAAGAGATTTGAATTCCATCAGGATCTCCTCATCATCCATATCTCTACTTTGTCTGGGTTCATAGCTGGTACTAACCTCTTTTCCTTTTCTAGATAGTCTACCAGATGCTCGAAAGGTTGATTCAGTCTTCTGAACACTACCATGATAACTGTTTAGCTCATATGCAGTCAACTTAGCAGTGATAGAATCAAGGGATACCTTTGTCTTGTCAATAGATCTCAACTCTTGAATAGCAGCAACCCTTATTTCATAGACTGGTAATAAGGATCTCAAAACTTTGCTAATAATGGTGGAATCATCCATTGTACCTCCTGCACTCTTGATGTCTCCAACAATAGTTTTAATTCTTATCCCATATTGTTGAATGGTCTCTCCTTCAACCATCTACATGTCTTCAAAATTTCCCCTAAGGCTCTCTTCCTTAGCTTGCTTCACATGCTCATCACCACCATAGATAAACTCCAAAGTATCCCATACATCTTTAGGATTGCCTTTATCTTGAACATCTATAAACTCAATATCAGATAGACTGCTGATAAGAGCTTCCATGACTTGCCTATTCTACTAAATTTCTCTTCTTTGATCATCAGTACGAGTACCAGTAGGGACAACATAAGTATTCTCAACATAGTTCAAGTGTTGAGCACCCATGCTTTTAATGCATATCTTCATTTTATCCTTCCATATCTTAAAGTTATCTCTATTGAGCTTAGGACATTCCCTCTTCATCATTAGAATATGATCTTTTCCTCAAGCGGTTAAACTTATAGCACAGAGGACCTGGAGGATGCTCTGATACCAATTGATGAATAATGGTAAATAGTAAACACCCAATAGATGCTGAGAGGGGGGTGAATCAGTATAGCCAAAAACTTCTTTAACTTAAACTGAAAAGATTGCACTAACTAGTAAACAACATCACTGATCTAAATCAAGGCAATATTGGTAACACACACTATGAATGTAAAAGATATAAACTGGTTCATCTAGATCATCTTCAGACCTAACATCTCATCTCAACTTCACCCATATGCTTAAGAAAGTAAAACATCAGAAATACAATGACCATTGGATCAACTTGCATTACCGCTTAACAAAAAATACTAAAACATCACATGAAAAAACATCACACATAACACACTAATTTTTCATGTTGAAACCCAACTGGGAAAAACCACGGTGGGGATGAATACCCACAAGTTGTTCTTGAACTCTTTTTAAGTCCACTTTGTTAGGAGCCTAATATTGTTAAAGACTTTACAACAAGTTCTGCTAGGAACCGATCCTGCTAGGGATCACCTGGTTAATGGATGGCTAAATACCTAGTTAGAGGTTAAAACCCTATTAAAGGTTACCTTGTCAGAGGATTTAAAGAACTCAATGATTTTGAGTCACCCTATTAAAGCTACCCAGTAAAGGGATTTTCAACTGCTGAGATGGTTAGAAGTCTAGAGGTAATACACTAATCTAATAACAACACTTTCCTTTACATCTGCAATCATAGTTTGCAAATCTCTACTCACTTGTCTGGTCTGGCAAGAATCACTTCAAACACATTCATTTTCCAACAACTTCAAATGAGAATCATCATCAACCTTATAGATAACAATTAGGTCGAAAGCCAAAACCTAAAACCCTAAGCATCTAGGTTGACAATATAGTCGGTCCAATCCTGACCATTCAAACACATTACATAGAGTAAAACAATCTTGAACAAATCTTGAGACGTTCTCCATCATTCATTCTTTGCTACTTCTAGAAGCTAATAACCCATCACACGCTCTCTATCATTTACTAAGATTTTGCATATTCCTGAGGTAGATAGAATCAATCTTCTTCATGCAAGATCCTCAAGGATCTTCTTCATGTGCACAAGGCTGATGTGGTAGCATGATCTAATCTTCATTTCAATGATAACTCATCATAGGATGTCATCGGTTGAATCATACAGACTTGGAATGCATCAACCAAAAACCCTGAAGCTGAGACTACCAACCAGTAGTCATATCAAATGAAACCCCGATACAAAATTTTCATATACCAGTTCACCTTTTCGCATAGACCGGTTCATACCATCATACTGGTTCACTTCATACCATCATACTAGTTCTCTGCCCAGTTTTCTTACTTCAATATACTGATTCATACTTCAACATATTCACATCAATGACAACATACATTATCATCATGTCATGAAAATCTGCACATATGCTAACAAAGAGATGTTAAATCATGGGCACATGAAGTGGGTAGAGACCCTACAAGCTTTCACTTTCACTCTCAAGCACAAAAAGGCGGTCAAGAACAAAGTTGCAGATGCCTTAAGCAAGATGATCTTAACCATCAACCAAATTAAGATGGAAAGGGTTGGCATTGACTCCTTGAAGAACATGTATGATGCTGATAAAGATTTTGGAGAGATCTACAAGGTATGTGAGTCTTTTGGTGAGAAGTATCATGTTGAATTTTTTGAGTTTTTTATCCAAGATGTATTTCTATTTAGGGGTGGACAGTTGTGCATACCTAAGTGTTCAATGAGACTGAATATTATTAGGGAGAAGCATTATGGAGCAATGACAGGTCATTTTGGCCCTAACAAGACACTTGACCTTCTATAAATACATTACTACTGACCTAAGTTGTAGGCATATGTTAGGAGGTTTATAGAAACATGTGTGATCTGTCAAAAAGCTAAAGGGAAATCTACCAATGTAGGTTTTTACCAACCATTACCCATTCATTTTAGGCCATGGGAAATCATAAGCATGGATTTTGTGTTGGGTGTGCCCAGGATAAGGAAGGGGTATGACAGTGTCTTTGTAGTGGTGGACAGATTTAGCAAAATGGCTCATTTCTTGCCATGTAAAACCTCTTATGATGCCTCATATGTTGCAGACTTGTTTTTCAAAGAGATAGTCAGGATACATGGGTTGCCCCTAAACATAGTCTTAGACAGGGATGTAAAGTTCATAGGGCATTTTTGGAGGACCCTTTGGAAGAAGCTGGGAACCAACCTAGCTTTCTCATTAGCCTACCATCCCCCAAATGGATGGACAAACTGAAGTTGTTAATAGGTGCTTGGGGAACCTATGAATATGTTTGACAAACAACATAGAGAAAAATAGGACAATATACTGTTAAAGGTAGAGTTCTCATACAATAACACCATAAATAGAAGCACTGGGAAATCTCCTTTCCAAATTGTGTATGGTATCCACCCAAGGGGTGTATTAGAGTTGAGGGATTTACCTAAAGAAGAGTCCATTAGTGGAGGTGGTGAATATTTTGCCTCATCCATCAAAGAGGTACATGATCAGGTGAAATCTCATCTCCAACAATATGCATAGAAGTACAAGGCTCATGTTGACAAGAAGAAGAGGGATGTGCAATTTGGTGTTGGGGACTTAGTATGGGTGCATTTGGAGAAGGATAGACTCCCAAAAGGCAAACACACAAAGCTCATGCAAAGGAAGATTGGACCATGTCATATTGTGAAGAAGTATGGGCAGAATGCTTATGAAATCCAACTTCCTCCTGATCTTGGATTGTCACCCATTTTCAACGTATGTGATCTAACACCTTACAAAGGCAATGGTAATGAAGAGGAGGAACCAATGCAGGTTGCAGCAGATGATGATATTCCAAAGCATGATCCACCATAATTTAGCAAGGTTCTGGACACCAGATTCACAAAGAGGACAAGGAAAAAGGAGTAAAAAGACTATTTGGTGGCTTGGTAGGGCAAACCAGACTTTGAAGAAGTTTGGATGACAGAAAACCAAATAGTTTTTTCCTTGAAATCTGATCTTGTTGTTGTTTGTATGTCATTGTGTGGATTGGTTCTGACAAAATTATTCATGGAGTAGATAGAGAATTTAGTTACCTTTGTTTTAGCAGTGTTTTAAGGTCTTGATCCTCTATGAGCAGTGAGAACCCCTTGTTTTATTGACTATAACCTGAAAAAACTAGGGTTTGGCTAGGGTTTCACCAAATAATGGCCATATCTTGCATCTCACCCAACTGGAAGTTCTTTCCTTTGGTGAAATGCATGATTGGTCATTTTATTTCAATATTTCCATGGGTTTTTATAGGGGAGGCTTTGCTGTGAAGAGTATGAAGCAAATCTAGGTAGGCATCTCTATGTGACTACCTTAGACAAAATTAGGACAATCACCCTAAAATCTCATAGCGGTGGATTCTGAGTGTGTAACCCTAAAATTAGAGGTTATTAGTGATTCACCAAATTCTCGTTCTAGTTGGTTTTGTGTTTGAGAGTCTATAAATTGGATTTTCTTTGTAAATTAGGCCTATTAGCCCTAATTAGGCCTCTAGACTTCTAAAGGATTCAAACCCTTAGATTGTAGATCTTGCCAATCCCTTTTGGGGATAAGTGTAACTTCATAAAGGATATCTTGAATGATAAATATTTTTCTAGGTCGAGTTCAATATTTTGGAGTTAAGGGCAAAATACCCATTTCAAAGGGCTACTAGCCAAGGGGGTAGGTTTCCAAAGGAAGTATTGGACATTGATGCCAAAGTCTAAAACCAATGTTTGGAATAGTTTCTAGGTGTTATGAATTGACCAAATCCAAGGCCCCCAATAGAAAGAGTTGTAGAGAGGAGTGTTGGAGATGTTGAAGCCATTTACTCAATTTGAGTAGGTGCTAGTATTGAGGAGTTGAGAGTAGTTCAAACCCTTAAGGTGTGGAGTCATTTTTGTAGGATCCTTGCTAAATTTTAAAGGGTATAAACCAAACCTTTTGGACTTGTCCCTAGTTGTGAGAAGGGCTCTGTATCACTTTGATATCAATGACAAAGGTCCTCAAAATAGAAAACCAAACTTACTCTTCCCCTTAGATAAACAAATAATGATTCTCTCCCCCTTAAACATATAACCAACCATAAATAGACTACTCGATAGAGGATCAACATAAACTCATCAATCTAGACAAAAAGATAAGATTGTGAATTCCACTGGATTGATGCAACTCAATGCATCTAGTTCCCATGATCCGAAGGAGTGGATACCCCTAACTTGTCTCTCAAATAGAAAAATGTATCTATATCCAAAGGCTTAGTAAAAATATTAGCAATTTGTTTCTTTGTAGACACATTCTCTAGCTTCACTTCCTCTGCACTAACTTTTTATCCCAAGAAATGATGTTTTATTGATACATGTTTAGTCTTTGAATATTGCACCAGATTCTTTGACATATTAATAGCACTCAAATTATCACAATATATGACAATAGGCTTATCATAGATAAATCTGATATCCTTCAACATTTTCTTCATCGAAACTGCCCAAGTTTCATTACTAGCAACATCAATGTATTTATCTTCAACAGTAGATAGGGAAACTGAATCTTGTTTCTTACTTGCCCAAGAAACCAATCTTACCCAAAAATAATGCACCACCAAAGGTAGTCTTCTGGTCTTTGTAGACACATTCTCTAGCTTCACTTCCTCTGCACTAACTTTTTATCCCAAGAAATGATGTTTTATTGATACATGTTTAGTCTTTGAATATTGCACCAGATTCTTTGACATATTAATAGCACTCAAATTATCACAATATATGACAATAGGCTTATCATAGATAAATCTGATATCCTTCAACATTTTCTTCATCGAAACTGCCCAAGTTTCATTACTAGCAACATCAATGTATTTATCTTCAACAGTAGATAGGGAAACTGAATCTTGTTTCTTACTTGCCCAAGAAACCAATCTTACCCAAAAATAATGCACCACCAAAGGTAGTCTTCTGGTCATTGAGATCACTAGCCCAATCAACATTAGTGTAAGCAAATAACATGAAATCATCATTCCTTGAATACCACAAACCATAATCCATAGTTCCTTTCAAGTATATGAATATCCTCTTTACAACTATGATATGACTTTCTTTTGGATCAACTTGATATGTAGCATCCATGCACACGGGATGCATAATGTTAGATCTATTCTGAGTCAAGTATAGCAATCCACCAACCATATATCTGTACTGATGAATAATGATGAACAATAAATACCCTAACTCATATTGAGAGGGAGGGGGTGAATAAGTATAAAGAAAAACTTCTTAACAACTTATCAAGTTAAAACAATGATAACCGGTTGTCTTCGTCACTGAACTTAACCATGGCAATACCGATTAAACATAGTAAGACTTCAGACATCTAAACTAGTAAAACTAAATACTTAAAATATCATTCAACTCTTGATAACTACTTTACCAATATGCATATGCATGTGTCGTATCAATAATACCATAATCATTATCTCTGCATGCATAATCACCTAAACAAAGAATACTCAGTCATCACATGAAAAATGCACAACTCACAACACACAGATTTTTTATGTGGAAACCCAAATGGAAAAAACCACTGTGGGGATGAATACCCACAAGGTTGTTTTTGAACTCTTTTGAAGTCCACTATGTTAGGAGCCTAGTCCAGTTAAAGACTTTACAATAAGGTTCTACTAGGAACTGATCCTGTTAAAGATCACTCGATTAAGGGATGGCTATATACCCTGTTAAAGGTTATCGTGCTAGAGGATTTAAATAACTCAATGAACTTGAGTCACCTGGTTAGAGGATTTACAAAAATATTGCTAAAGCTACCTGGTAAAGGGATTTTCCTTCTATTGAAATGGTTAGAAGACAAAAGGTAAAGATCTCATCTGATAACAACACAACATGCTAAGGCAGATCCTTTTCAGTTCATCTACTCTATAGTTTTCCACTTTCCTCTACTCTGCAATCACACTCTGCAACTCTTCACTCACTGGTCTGGAAAGTATCTCATCACTCGGATACAAACACAATATTTTCCAACACAAACAATACCAAACATCATCAACCTTATAGACAATAATTAGATCAATAGCATAAACCCTAAACCCTAAATATTTAGGTTTACAATTAAAGGCGGTCCAATCCTGACCGTTCAAAATACTTTGCATAGAATGAAATAGTCTCAAATAGATCACAAGTCATTTTGCATCATGCATTCTGTACCACATATGGAAATCAGTAAACCATCACGCTCTCTTCACATACCACTAAGAAGAATGTTCATTCCCAAGGTAGACATTTAATGCAATCGATCTTCACATGCAAGATCCTCAAGGAAATCCTTCACGTACACAAAACTGACATTGCATCTTGATCTCATCCTTATCTCTTAGCTAACTCATCATAGAATGTCACTCATTTCACCGCATAGACTAGATTGCTAAATCAAAAACCCTAGAGCTGAGATTACCAACCGATAATCACACTTAATGAAACCCTGATATCGGTTCACTACATCTTTTCATACCGGTTTGCCAAGTTGAAACTGTTAGGATTCCCACATATACTAAGAGGGGGGGCAAATTAGTATCTAACCATTTGATTGATTTTCTTAACTTAAAACATGTAAAGCATATGAATACTATGTACCAGTAAACAAGAACTAATGCAATAAACAAAGATAACAACAACCACATGAAAAACACACCATAACATAGTAGTTTAACAAGGAAACCCGGTGTGGGAAAAACCTCGGTGGGATTTGTGACCCACAATATTCACTTACTGGCCAATAAGAGAATATTACTACTACAATAGGGGCCTGCACATGCAAGAAGGCCAAGTGCCTAGAGCTCACTGCTCAATTACAAAATGGGAAGTCTCACTGACTTACAAAATGGATTATATAAATCCAATGTCATGTACTGCTTCAAAATAGCATCTACTATGCTAGATCTAGTATCGGTTTATATCTCTTCTTCATACATAAACCCTTAACCTATAATTCGCATAATAGGTTTGCCTTATTTCACCTAATTACATTCTTCCATGTTCATTCATACTTTTTTTATGTTCTACAATGAACTCTTATATATATGAGTCATTTTACAACTTTCCAAGTTGGCTTACAATAATTTTACAGTAATTAACAAAATAAATTACAAACAAAATTCATGTTGGCTTTTGTGCCAGTATACTTCATTTCACTGTCGATGCTGGTGGTCTATGTGTTGGTGTAGAGTGTGACCTTGCTAGTGCCGGTAAATTTTCCTTGTTGGTGTCATAGGATTGTAAGGTTGCCATCAATGAAAAAACCTTCAATCACCTACAATATCTCATTCGAGTGTGCATTTTCCAACAATCTCCCCCTTTGGCATTGATGGCAACACTCATGAGAAAAATCCAATTGTCATCCAAAAAGAATCTGCTAGAATTATTTTACCAAAAATTGAGTACCAAAAGAATATGTGCTCCCCCTGAGCTGATGAGTCATTTACTGATTATTTTTCTCATTCCACTACTCCCCCTTTGGAATCAATGACAAAGGTTGTCAAAGTGTCAATTGAGTGTGGTTTCTTGTTTCATCCTTGTAACCGGTTGGTTACAATCTAAAAAAGATCTGCCAAAACCAGATTCAGGCTCTCAAGAAACTTTTTGTTGTCTTTTATTGCAGCCTCTATCCTTTGAACTGTACCGGTGAGGTGTTGCATTTTCTCTGTCGATGTTTTCTGTACTTATCAAAGCATCAGATATTTCTTTCCTTAAGGAGGTGAGGTAGTCCAATTTTGGACTTAGTCTCCATTTAAGATCTTTAGCCTTTCCTTTTATTCATTCCTTTTCTCTTTCCAACTTTAATAGTTCTTCCTCAAAACCTGTTATCTTCTTCTCAAACACTGATAATGAATCTGATGAATTAATGAAATTTTCAGCTAGTTGATTTATTTCTTCTTGTATCTTGGTAATCTTCCGGTCTATATCTAATATCAAAAAGTTAGTTTTACATGTATCGCTGTGCAAAGTTTTGAATTCCTTCAATGTACTACATAGTTTTGGTAGAAGTGTGTCAAATTGCCTTGTACACTTCTTTATTTCTTCCTCAAAGAATTTGTGTTTTTTTCTCTAATCTCTCCTTGAATGCTTCCTCTTTTATTTGTTCAACTATCACAGTGTTTTCAGTAATATACTTAGACAAAGTGTCAAGTTGACTCAAAGAATCTTTATTATCTATATTACATTTAGGTGCTATCATTTTCAAAATTGGAATGGTATCATCTATTGTCTTGTATGCTTGTGAGCTACAATCTGTCATCTTCTTTATGAAATCCAAAAGAACTTCTGTCACATTAGTTAGTTTAAATTTTGCATTTGAAGAGCCAACACTCTGTATCCTGCCGATGGGAGCAATTTGCTTGCTTGTGGTGACCTTGGGTAGGTCAATTTGTGTTTCCATTTCTTTAAGAAAAGGTTTGGATTGCTCAGTTGTTGCCAGTGGCACTGTCTTTGTGTGAACCTATTGCTGTGATGGAGCCTGTTGTTCTACCTGTTGTTTGGTGTTATCAGCTGTTAGTTTACCTTTTGTACCATCTGTTACCGGTGGCTCATTAGCTATATCTGTTTTCCTAGTTGTATCCTTGTCTACCATAATATTGACCTTTTGAGTGTCAATGTCAACTATATACAACACCTCAAAATTGGGATTTGTGTGCTCTTGTGGTATGTCCATACTCTCACTAGCCGATTGATTGTCAGTGGTAACTATAGGTGGAGTATCCAAAGGTGGTGGGGATAGATTATCTATTATTTTTATGCTAGGTGGTCCACCAACCTTTCCTTTTCCCTTATCCTTATCCTTTTGGTATACTTTGATAGGTTTAGGATCTCTATATTCTTCCTACTTTTCCTTCTCTACAAGGAATATGTCACATGCATTAGCAGTTTCCTCTACTACCTCATTCACTCTACTAACCATAAGTGTTATATGCAGGTGTGCAGTTGAGGATACTGATTGGATAGCCTCAGAGACCATATCATCTATCTCTTTTGGTGAGTTGACAAGATAAACAACAAGTAGTTTTTCAACTTTTATTTTCTTATTAAGCTCTACAACAGCTTGCCTTCTAGCTTCAAGTCATTTAAATAGTTCTGCCCACAGTTCTGCCCATAATTCATCTACAACTTGTATTAGAAATTTCTTGTAAATGTCCAAGTGTAGGATTACACTATTTTCAATTTTTTCCTTGTCATCAGCTGATAATGAATCATATAATTTATTGATGTCTTTCAGCTTTCCATCCTCTATTATTTCATCTAGAAGTTTGTCAATTGGAGCAATGTTTTGTTGAGTCCTCTTTTTGGGTGTTAACTTCTTCTTCTTTGGAGTCATGTTCTTAGCCGGGGGCCTTACTGCCTGTTGTTTCTATCTGGCTCTTCTAGGAGAAGGTGTAGATACTGGTGAAGGTTCTATTTTCCTCACAACTCTTTTAAATGCAGCTGGCGTATCACTTTCCGAAGAAGTTGCTACCGGTGAAAGGTGAGTTTCTAGATGTAGTGCTTCTAACTCATCTTCAGTAATACCAGTTTGTTTAAGTACATCTTCCTTGATAGCTTTAGCTTGTCTATATCCTCTTCTTACTGTTTCTTCTACCTTCTTTACCCTTTTCTTAGATTGAATTTGATTTTCAATAGTCTCAGCACTACCAAATACCTCTTCTTTAGGTTCCTTGGGTGCTTCCAAGAGGGCTTTTGCATATGTTTCAATTATGTGGTTATTAGTTTCATAACCCATTTCAGTAACCCAAATGGTTCTTGGGATAATTACCTCCATCCAAATTTCATTCTTCTTAATAACAAAGCATATCTCATCCTTATACTTATTTACAATTGCTTGTGATAATCTGACTCTAGTATTCATCCGAGCCTTTAATGCTTGAAAGTACTCATTTATGTTGTTTTCTCTGTTTTCTCCCATCTTATTTAATAAATCAGATAGTTGTTTGCCTATAGGTATATAAAAACCAAGATTTTTATTACCAATATTGGGCACTTGTTTTGTTATGTGCAACATTAAATAGACAAGTAGGTTTCTAGATCTAAATGTCCCCTTTTTGTCTTTCTTAATCTTTCCAAGATTGTCAATAAGCTCATCTTTCAACCATCCATACACATCTATTTTTGTATTATCTTTGATCATATCATAGGCACTCTTTATGCATAGGCTAGAGACTGAATTTAACCTGTTCACATGTGTGGTTTGTAGCCTAAAAACATGCTAATGAATCTGACATTGATGTCAGTTACATCATTTACTCTTAAAGATCTTTTATCAGATTTTACACCTGTTAGGTTAATCACTAGGTCATTTGAGACCTTATTTGTCTTATCAGATCTGTTACCGGTGGAAGGTAACCCTGTCACAACTTTTACTACCTCTCTAGTGATTTTGTGAACTGAGTCTAACTAGAAGAATGCACCATGTACCCTTCTTAGAACTATCCTTATAACATCCTCATGGAAATCCAGAATACTAAGAATTTCAGTGAATCCTAGGGTTTCAACTATTTTGTGTTCAGGTTTCACATTATTGGAATCATCACAAATTACAGTCTTATACATGCTCTTGACTTCCTCATCCCCTAATTCTTCTATGTGACAATGAATGTACATCCTAGGGTCTTCTGCAAAAACTACTCCTTTGGAAATTTGAGAAAATGCACCAACATTATCGTCCTTCTTAGCAATTTCAGGAACAAACTGAAATACAGGTCTAGGGCGCTAAATCACTTTGACTATAGTAGGGTTTGCTATGAATTTAGGAACAGATGAAGAAGCCATGATTATAAATACCTTTATCTGCCTTAGGAATGATTGCTTGCTGAATTGATTCACTTCTCTGCTTGAAATGACTTTGCTCTGGAATTTTTGCGCTCTTCAAATGTTTGAATGCTCAGTGAAATGAAAATGGAGCCAAAACACTGATTTATAAAGTTAATTTTGCCAACCACCACATTTAATGCTTGCTGATTAAGTAATCACTTAACTTATCTACCAGTATAGAAGTAATTTCAACTTCTTACCATCAACTAAGGGAATTATAGCATGTTTCACATTTGATTGCCAAACCCTCAAAGAATTTTCTTTTGTTAGATGAAGAGTCTCCTATCGATGGAGTGTTACTCTGTTCTGCCGATGGAGGAGTATTCCTATCAACATTTAGTTCTGATTTCCTAATCCATTGTTTTGAGAATTCCTGCTTAACTTCTTCAACTTTTTCTTTACCTTTCAAACTAGGACCTTTGCTATTTACCGGTGAGGACTTGCTTCTACAAAATTTAGCAATATGTTCAATCTTGTTACAAGCATAACAAGTCACATTATTTTTTTGAATAGCGTCCCCATATCCTATGCCAGTTTGTGTTCTGCATTAATTAGATAGATGTCCAAATTTTCCACAAACATAACATCTTACATTCATTCTACAATTTTTAGAATTATGACCAACTTTATTGCATTTTGAACATTGACTGATGGGTGTATTGGTATTCTGATAATTTCTAGATCTACACTGATTTTCTCTATGACCATACTTGTTACAGTTAAAGCATTTGCCATTAAATTTATAACTAGTAGGTTGTCTTACCGGTTTGCCATGTTCTTATGTGTTTGCAGTACTAGAGCTTTCACCAGCTTCAAAGCCAAGTCCACAAGTGTCACCATTAGGTTTCTGATTCTTCAACAAGTCATCAAGTTCTTCTGAGATTTTCTTGATTTTTTCTTTGTGCTGATTTGCAGTATCCAATTCTCTTTCCATGATTTATTTTTGTCTCATAAGTTCATTGGAGTCATTCTATGTATGCATCAGATCTATCTTCAACAAATCATTTTCATAGCTAAGTCTTGTGTTCTCATTTGCAACATCACTTAGTCTTCTACTCAAATCTTCTTCATTATTCTTTCTATCTTCAATTTCCTTACAAAATCTCATAGTCATATCCTACATCTCATTCTTTGTTGTCATGTTTTCTTGTTTTAGCATATTTATCAGATCACTAAGAGTTTCCTTTTCACCATTTTTATTTTGCATCTTTTCAAAAAGTTCTCTTCTCTTATTTCTTGCAATGCTAAGATTGTCTTGAAGTGCTTGAATAATATCCTGTGTAGCTTTTAGGTCATCTTCAAGTTTGATATTTTTCAATTTTTTTGCACCATAGTCTAAGAGACCTGCTTCTAATTGCTTCATCAAGTTTTCTATCTCTACCGGTGTCAAGATCTTCCTCACGCTGTTAGGCTTCTAAAAATAGAGGACCAAGCTCTGATACTAATTGTTAGGATTCTTGCGAATACTGAGAGGGGGGGGTGAATTAGTATCTAACCAGTTGATTTATTTTCTTAACTTAAAACATGTAAAGCATATGAATACTGTGTACTGATAAACAAGAAATAATGCAATAAATAGAGATAACAACAACCACATGAAAAAAACACCATAACACAGTAGTTTAACGAGGAAACCCGGTGTGGGAAAAACCTCGGTGGGATTTGTGATGCACAATATTCACTTACTGGCCAATAAGAGAATATTACTACTACAATAGGGGCTTGCCCTTGCAGGAAGGCTAAGTGCCTAGAGCTCACTGCTCAATTACAAAATGGGAAGTCTCACTGACTTACAAAATGGATTATATAAATCCAATGTCTTGTACTACTTCAAAATAGCATCTACTATGCTAGATCCAGTACTGGTTTATAGCTTTGCTTCATACATAAACCCTTAACCTATAATTTGCATAATAGGTCTGCCTTATTTCACCTAATTACATTCTTCCATGTTCATTCATACTTTTTTTATGTTCTACAATGAACTCTTATATATATGAGTCATTTTACAACTTGCCAAGTCGGCTTACAATGATTTTACAATAATTAACAAAATAAATTACAAACAAAATTCCTGTCCACTTCTATGCTAGTATACTTAATTCTTTGCTAGTGTTGATGGTCTATGTGCCGATGTAGAGTCTGACCTTGCTAGTGCCAGTAAATTTGCCTTCTCGATGTCATAGGATTGTAAGGTTGCCATCAATGACAAAACCTTCAATCACCTACAATATCTCATTGGAGTGTGCATTTGCCAACAAAAACAACTTCTTCCAATCTTCATACCGGTTCACCTGTACTTATTGACACCAATGAAAACATACATTATCATCATATCATCATATCATCATATGCCAATCATACGGGTTCATCAAATACCAACAATCTCCCCCTTTATCATTGATGGCAATACTCAATGTAGCATTGCGACTATAATCAACATAGATCAGTGCAAATATAACATATATCTTCATCAATAGATATCTTCTCCTCCATACATCAGATATCTTCTCCCCATATTATTAGATATCTTCTCCTCCTTTGACAACAATGCCAAAGTGGAGGCACAAGCTTCCATTTTCCACTATGATGTTCCCCTATGCAGTAGCATCCTTCAATACATCAACCCTGAAAGATTCGACAATGTATTACCTAACTGATGTGAAGAAGAAAGCTTTAGTTTACTTCATGAAGGGGTAGAACCCCTAATTCACCTCTTAAATGGGTAAATGTAGTCTTCGGTAAGGGCTTAGTGAATATGTCTGCTAGCTGCTCCTTACTGGAAACATGTTCTAATACAACCTCTTTGTTTTGAACACTCTCTCTCAAGAAATGATACTTGAGCTCAATGTGCTTAGTTCTAGCATGCAATACTGAATTCTTGGAAATATTGATTGCACTTGTGTTGTCACAAAATATACTCACCGGTTCAAATATAGGTACTTTGAAACCATCCAATACATGCTTTATCCATATTGCTTGAGTGCAGTTCATAAATTCTGCCACATACTCCACTTTAGCTATAGATTGGGAAGTACATCTCTACTTCTTACTCGTCCTGGAGACCAGTTTTCCACCAAGAAAGAATGCTCCACTGGTTGTACTCTTTCGGTCATCCACATTACCTACCCAATCTTGTGTTCTAGTCTGGGTACCAAAGACAATGTTGCATTCTAGTCTGGGATTGGGTTGATTGTGTTGATTGTGTTCTAGTCTGGGTACCAAAGACCACGTTGTGTTCTTTTCTATCTAGTCCAGCTCCTCTTCCATTGCCTTAATCCAGTCTTCATATGAAAGTGCCTCTCGAGTAGTCTTAGGCTCAAATTTAGAAATCATGCAAGAGTTTACTTTCACCTTTCTTCTTGTGAGTATTCCTACATCTTTATCTCCTATGGTCTTCTTAGGATCATGATTTTGTTTCACATATCTAGGAATGATTCTAGGTGGTTCTTCTTGCTTTTCCTCTTCTTCTTCTTCTCCATCTTCTTCTTCACCTACTGCAACTTCTACTGGTACAGAAACACTGAGATCTTTGCTTGTTTCTTTCTTAACCGATTCCTAGAAAGCTACACCTGATTCATCTTCCACTTGCTTGCTACAAGTTTCCTTGGGTTTCTCAGGGGATTCATCAAACCTGATGTTGATACTCTCAACAATTCTCTAATTTCTATTGTTGTAGAATTTGAGAGCTTCGCTATTAGTGGAATATCCTAGAAATATTCCTTCATCGCATTTAGCATCAAACTTGCTCAGATGCTCACCTCTCTTGATGTAACACTTACTACCAAAGACTTTAAAATAACTCATAGTGGGAGTCTTCCCGGTCCAATACTCATAAGGGGTTTTATCTTTACCTTTCTTGATGAGTACCCGGTTCATAGTATAGACTGCAGTGCTCATCGCTTGTCTCCAAAAAGTGTTAGCATACTTTCCTTGGATCAACATTTTTCTGGCCACTTCAACTACAATTATGTTATTCCTTTCTTCTATGCCATTCTATTGTGGTGTCCTTGGGGCAAACAACTGCCTCTTGATGTCATTTTCTTCATAGTACTTGTTGAATTCATCAGAAGTGAATTCACCTCCTTGATCATTTCTTAGGCATTTTATTCTTTGACCACTTTCCTTCTCTACTAATGCTCTAAAGACTTTGAACTTTCCAAATGCCTCAGACTTGTCTTTCAAGAATGTGACCCACATCATTCTTAAGCTGTCATTAGTAAGAATCATGAAATACCTATCTCCCTAAATACTTCTAGTTTTCATAGGACCACACAGATTAGTGTGCACAAGATCAAGTAAGTTCTCTGCTGAAAAAGACTTAACTTTGAATGTTGAGGAAGACATCTTCCCAAGTTGACATTCTCTACATAAAGAATTCTCCATTTTGTTTAGCAAAGGCAATCCTCCTACTGCCTTGATCTAACTTGCCTTTACAATACTATCAAAATTCATATAAAAAAGTCTCCTATGCCATATCCAACTGTCATCAAACTTTGTCCTTAGACACTGACTAATCTTGGCATTCAGCTAAAACAAGTTACCTCTGGTTTTCTTATTGGTGGCAATAACTTCACCACTCTTTCCAATTATACTACAGACTCCACCTTTGAACTCCAGAATGAGTCCTTTGTCATTTAGTTGAGCAACACTCAAAAAGTTGTGCTTAAGAGCTTCTACCTAGTAGACATCATCTGCATTTCTCTTTCCATTTAGTGAGATGGATCCTTTAACTTTCACCAAACATGGTGCATCATTGCCAAACTAGACAACACCTATATCATATTCTTCAAAAGATAGAAACTTTCTCCGATCACTAGTCATGTGGTGAGAACATCCACTATCAATAATCCACTCATTTGATTTTCTAATGCGAGACAAGGGCTTTCTTATTAGACATTTCTTCCTTTACAACTACAAACACTATATCCTCATTCTCTTCATCCTTAGATTCTTCATCGGTAGCACCTTCATCCACTGCAAGAATAAAATTTCTTCTACCTCCTCCTTTATACTTTCTAAACCTCTCCAGTTTATCCTTATTGTCATTGTTAGGACAGTTAACAGCTATATGTCCTATCTTATTGTAGGAAAAACATTTTAAAGTAAGTTTACCTCTGTATTTTCAGGTGCCTTTTGGAAGTCTCTTGGCAAGAAGAGCTTCAAACTCCATCAGAATCTCTTCATCATCCAAATCTCTATTTGGCCTAGATTCATAGTTGGTTCTTACTTCTTTTCCTTTTCTGGTTGGTGCAACAGATTCTCTAAAGGATGACTCGATCTTCTAAACACTTCCATCATGGCTATTCAACTCATATGTAGTCAACTTTGTAATGATAGTGTCTAGAGATACCTTTGTTTTGTCGATAGATCTTAACTCCTGAATAGAAATAACTCTAATTATATAGACCAGTAACAATGATCTAAAAACTTTATTGAAAATGGTGGCATCATCAATTGTTCCACCAATGCTCTTGATATCTCCAACAACAGTCTTGATCCTTATGCCATATTGTTGAATGGTCTCTCCTTCAACCATCCTCATATCCTCAAATTTTCCTCTAAGGATTTCTTCCTTAGCTTGCTTGATATTCTTATCACCACCATAAATGGTTTCCAGTGTGTCCCATACATCCTTAGCAGTGTCCTTATCATGTACATCAATTAACTCAATGTCAGGCAGACGGCTAATAAGGGCTTCCATGACTTGACCATTTTCTTGAATCTCTCTTTTCTGATCATCGGTTAGAGTGCCAGTGGGGATAACATAGACATTCTTAACATAGCTCCAAGCTTGAGCACCCAAACTCTTGATATAAATCTTCATTTTGTCCTTCAATATTTTGAAGTTATCTCTATTGAACTTAGGACCTTCCCTATTCATCATTAAAGAAAGACCTTTTACCTCAAGTGGCTAAGCTTATATCACCAAGGACCTAGAGTTTCTCTGATACTAATTGATGAATAATGATGAACAATAAATACCCTAACTGGTACTGAGAGGGGGGTGGTGAATCAGTATAGACAAAAAATTCTCAACAAATTATCAAGTTAAAACAATGATTACTGGTTGTCTTCATCACTGAACTTAACCATGGCAATACTGGTTAAACACAGTAAGAATTTAGACATATAAACCAATAAAACTTAATACTTCAAATATCATTCAACTCTTGATAACTACTTCACCAATATACATATGCATGTGTTGTATCAGTAATACCATAATCATTAGCTTTGCATGCATAATCACCTAAATAAAGAATACTCAATCATCACATGAAAAATGCACAACTCATAACACATAGATTTTTCACATGGAAACCCAAATGGGAAAAATCACGATGGGGATGAATACCCACAAGATTGTTTTTGAACTCTTTTGAAGTCCACTATGTTAGGAGCCTAGTCCGGTTAAAGACATTACAATAAGGTTCTGTTAGGAACCAGTCCTTTTAAAGATCACCCGGTTAAGGGATGGCTATATACCCTGTTAAAGGTTACCTTGCTAGAGGATTTAAAGAACTCAATGAACTTGAGTCACCTGGTTAGAGGATTTACAACAAGCCTGTTAAAGCTACCTGGTAAAGGGATTTTCCTTCTGTTGAAATGGTTAGAAGACAAAAGGTAAAGGTCTGATTTGATAACAACACTACATGCTAAGGCAGATCCTTTTCAGTTCCTCTACTCTGCAATCACACTCTACAACTCTTCACTCATTGTTTTGGCAAGTATCTCATCAGTTGAATACAAACACAACATTTGCTAGCACAAACAATACCAAACATCATCAACCTTATAGAGAATAATTAGGTCGGTAGCATAAACCCTAAAACCTAAACATTTAGGTTTACAATTACAGGCGGTCCAATCCTGACCATTCAAAATACTTTGCATAGAATGAAACAATCTAAAATAGATCACAAGTAATTTTGCATCATCCATTCTCCACTGCATATGGAAATTGGTAACCCATCATGCTCTCTTGACATACCACTAAGAAGAATATTCATTCTCGAGGTAGACATTTAATGTAATTGATCTTCACATGCAAGATCCTCAAGGAAATCCTTCACGTGCACAAAACTGACATGGCATTTTGATCTCATCCTTATCTCTTAACTAACTCATCACAAAATTTCACCGGTTGCATCGCATAGGCTAGATTGCTAAACCAAAAACCCTAGAGCTGAGATTACCAACCGGTAATCACACTTAGTGAAATCTTGATACCAGTTCTCCAACTTGAAACAACTTCTTCCAATCTTCATACTAGTTCACCTGTACTTATTGACATCAATGACAACATACATTATCATCATATCATCATATTCCAATCATACCAGTTCATCAAATGCCAACATGTACAAGGTCTGATTAGCTTTCGAAGATTCATCATTTTTAAATAATTTGCAGCCAGACACCATAGGAGTTCCAAATGGTTTAGATTCTTCTAAGCCAAACTTATTCAACAATTCCTTCACATATTTAGTTTGAGATATAAAAATGTGTTTTCCAGTCTATGATATTTGTAAACCTAAAATAAAATCATCTCTCCTATCATAGACATCTCAATTTTTCTCTGCATATCACTGACAAATTGCATACTCGAGTTATCATCTCATCTAAAGATAATGTCATCAACAAAAACTTCAACAATCAAGATTTTATCATTCTCAATCTTGAAATACAAACTACTATCAGCAGTACCTTTATCAAATCTCAATTTCAACAATTACATCTAGCATACCAATCTCTAGGGGTTGTTTCAATCCATAAAGATCTTTCTATAGTTTGCATACCATGTCTACATCATTTGATAATGAAAATCCATTAGGATGCTCAATGTAGACTTCTTCCTTAAGATCACCATTCAGAAAGGTTGACTTGACATCCATCTGATATACCTTGAAATCCTTATACACAACATATGCAAGCAATAGTCTAACAACTTCAAATCTAGCTACCATAGCAAAAGTCTCCTCATAATCAATCCCTTCCTTTTGTGAATATCCTTTGCATACCAATCTTTCTTTATTTCTGACAAATTCACCGACTTCATTCAATTTATTTATGAATACCCATTTAGTACCAATCACATTCTTGTATTTAGGTCTGCACAAGTTCCCATGTGTTATTCTTTTCAATTATATTCAATTCTTCTTCCATAGTCTTTATCCACTTTTAATATTTGCAAATATCAACAACATCTTTAGGTTCAATTTTAGAAATCAAATATACCTCTTCAATAGCTAGTCTTCTTCTAGTCATCACACCTTTATTTTTATCACCAATAATCTAATTTTCTGAGTGATTCAATCTTACATACCTCAGGGTCTTCTAATTATTCTAATTTTTCAGGTTCTTGCACCTCTCTAGCACCAGCAGAAATATACAGATTAACTATCTCTACTGGATCATTCTGCTGCAATTCTTCAGTTGGAATAGGTATAGAACAACATGCTGACCATCACCATATCTGCATGTTGTGATTTTTTTTCCACATTTCTCATCAACTTTCACATTTTCACTTTCCACTATCTTTCTCAGTCTCTTATTGTAGCACTAGTAGGATTTTCTCTTTGTTGAATATCCCAAGAAAATTCCTTCATCATTTCTTGCATCAAACTATATCCTCATCTCTTTTGATATAACACTTGCTTCCAAAAATTCTAAAATATCTCACAGTAGGAACATGACCAAACCATAGCTCATAAGGAGTCTTACCGGTATTACCTTTTATATGCATTTGGTTGAATGTGCTAACAATAGTGCTAAAAAAATCTCTCCAATACATCTTCAGAACATTCCCTTCAATCAACATAGTCCTTGCAGCATCCAAGATAGTTTTATTCTTCCTTTCAACAACTCCATTTTGTTGTGGGGTTCTAGGAGCAGATAATTGTCTTCTAATCCCATGCTTCTCACAAAATGGATCAAACTCATCAAAACAAAATTATCCTCCTTTATCAAATATCAGATATTTCACCTTCATTCTTGTCTCAATCTCAACCTTTGCTTTGAATATCTTGAATTTGTCTAATGTTTCTAGTTTTTCCTTCAAAAAGACAACCCACATCATTCTAGAGTAATCATCTATTAGTAACATGAAATATTTGTCACCTTGGACGCTTCTAATGTTTGTTGGTCCACATAGGTCAGTATGCACAAGATCTATCCATCCATTAGATGTATACTGCTTACTCTTGAAATAAATTCTTGTTTTCTTGCCCATTTGACATTCCTTACATACTGGATTATAATGCTTAAAAATTCTAGGCAAATCTCTAATAGCTTGTATAGAACTGATCTTACTCATTGAGTCAAAATTAACATGACACATTCTCCTATGTCACAACCAACTTTCATCAATCTAAGCAATCAAGCAACTTTTCTCACCAACATTCAAATGAAAGATATTGCTATTAGTCTTAGTTCCAGATGTAATCTCTATACCAAAGGCATTTAGGATCTTGTATTTTCCATTCTTGAATTATAAATCATAACCTTTGTCAACAATTTATCCAACACTTAAAAGATTATGCTTCAAGCCTTCAACATACAATACATCATCAGTGTTATGCTTATCATCAAAGGAAATAGAACCTCTAC
Source organism: Cryptomeria japonica (assembly GCF_030272615.1). Lineage (NCBI taxonomy): Eukaryota > Viridiplantae > Streptophyta > Pinopsida > Cupressales > Cupressaceae > Cryptomeria > Cryptomeria japonica. Next base: position 146,655,357 of record NC_081411.1, read on the forward strand.
TACAGATTGTACAGGCTTTGTCATATCCATATATTACTATTCCACCAACATATCTCTCCATACTCATAATTTTTCTTTATCATTATTCATATGTTGTGAACAACTACTGTTAATCACCAAATTATCTTTCTCTTCAACTTTAGCAACTAAAGATTTCTCCTCAATAGTGCAACTTGTGGAATCAACAAGTATCAGTCCATCTTCTTTAATTGCAAAAAACACAACTTCATCTCCTTCTAATTCTTCATTTGTAACACCTTCATCAACAACATAATAACCATTCTTTTGATGCTTATACTTCAAGTTAGACTTGTAAGGCTTATCATACTTTTAATGCTTCTCATATATATCATACTTATCATGTTTATTAAATTTATCATGTCTATCATATTTAGACATTCTCTTTGGGTATCTAGAAGCAAAATGTCCTATCTTATTGCAAGAGAAATATTTCAAAAGCAATAATTTTCCATCATACTTACCATCTCCCTTAAGAAATCTCTGAGCAATCAATGCTTCAAGATTATCCAATTCTCTTTCTTTCTCTTCCATCTCTCTTCTCTCCCTTTTATATCTGGATATTATGCATTCATCAAGATCGTACTTCTACTTTCTAAAGATAGATAATCTAAATGTTGTTTCAAACTTTCCATGTGATTCACCAAATTTTCTCAATTCAAATGCAACATTCTTTCCAACCAACATATCTCTTGTCACAGTAGTTACACTTCGAATCTCATCAATAGTAGCTACCTTATGTTTGTAAGTCGAAGGCAATGATCTCATCACCTTACCAACAATTTAATCTTCTTCAAGGGTTCCATCGGCACATCTAATACCTAGGACAAGTTCATTCACCTTAGCCATAAAGGAGTTTATGTTCTCATCTTCTCCCATATTTAGCATCTCATACTTCCCTTTCAAACTCTGCAACTTAGCAAATTCGACTTGTTTATATCCTTCATTTAGGGTCTCAATATTCTCCCACATCTCATGTCTAGTTTGAAGTCCCATTACATTGGTCATTTATGAATCAGTCAAGGCACTCAACAATGCTTCCTTAGCTCTAATTTTATTTTCAGCATCCTTGATCTCAGCAGTAGTAACCGGTCCATTTTGAGGAACATAAAAGGCATCCTTTGTAATCTTCCAGTAATATTCTCCAAGACATCTCAAGTATGCCTCCATCTAGTTCTTCCCTATAGCATAATTACTTCCATCAAATCTCAGACTCTCCTTCTTAAAGATAACACTTCCAGTTGCCATCCTAGATCTCCTCAAGTAGTTAATATTTTTATGGAGAATCTAGCTCTGATACCAATTGTTGGCAACAATAATGAAAGAAAAATGAAAGGGGGGTGAATTAGTTTTCACCTAATTAACAAAATTAACCACAATTACAAATATGATAAACTGCAACAACAACAAAGATACAAAAATAGATAGCACAATACATAATACAAATATTTTGACATGGAAAACCCAATTAAGGGAAAAACCATGGTGGGAACCTACCCAGAATACGTTGATACTCTACAATAGTACATAAAAATAATTACAATAGGGAATGCAGCAACATTGAGGCACACTACCTAGATCTCACTGCTCAAGATAAAATAACCCAAAAGGCTACAACCCCCAGGGAAATCTCAATGACTTACAACAATATTCATACTACAATCTGGAAGGAATGAATTGCAATAATAGCATAGGCTAATGCCTAATGATAGCTCTGGTTAAGAACATATATATTCTCTACACCAATACTCAATATGTAAATTACATGACTATATCACCTATTTATACAATCCATAAACCTTGACTACAAGGTCGACCAAACCCTCAATTCACAATTACAAAATTAAATCACATGATACAAAGATCGACCACCGGACCAGTCTAATGATATACATGATATAACATGGACCTAAATCAAATCTCCAAGCATGCAACATCATTGAAAATCTCACCAAGATCAACCGCAACATGCTACACCACCACGAATACCACATAACACAAAGAATATCACCGGTTCAGAAAAATTACCAAAAACTTGCGCAATGATCAATATGGGTCATGAAAACAAATAGGACATAATTAGGAACACCAACAAGCACATTAGAATCATCAATAACAATTGCACCAACACCACTCATCAAATCTTCATCGATCAACATCTAAACCTCAAGAACACTCAAACAACAAAAAATGTCACAAGGAAAGATAGCTTGTGGAGCACCAAATCATGAACCATCTAAAATAAAAGATACAAATGAACATCCCAAACAATCTCCCAAAATCTTAGCTCAAGATCTGATCACATTCAAATATATCAAACTTTGCAAAGAACTGATCACAAAAACCAAACTGCAAATTGGATCATATGATATGATCAATTAAGCTTCTTGGATCACAGAAACCAATATAGAATAATGTAACGATACTAGAAATATTCCACACACTGAACCGTGATCCCAATAAACCAATCTGCAACTGTACTTGCAATAAATATTAGGAATATGTTTACATCAATGACAACAACATATCCTAGCAACAACAATGTCCAATAGCAAGATAGGCCAAATTTTATTATATTCATCATGGGAACAAACCAATAGCACAAGTTTGTCTGAGTGTGTAGGTTTATGGTAGGCATGCTCTTGTTGTGTCTCCCAGCTTGCTTGAACATCTAGAGCCATACCCTACCGATGTGATCTCTCAAGTGCCCTAAGTCCAAAAAATTATCAAACTTTGATAGAGTATTTCTTATAATCCAGGATGCATAAGATTGATCTATTTGAACCTATAGGGTCATGTGAGGCCTATCCACAATGACCTATCTCAGTTTTTGAATAATTGGAGCCATTTTCACATGGTAGCAATTTTTGAGTTGGTGCAAAAATCATCAGATGCATGCAATGCAAGGTTGAAAGATAGGATACATTTGACTCTGTTCATCGTAGGCATGAACCAATAGTATGATAATATCTGATTGGGAAATTTTATGGTAGACATTCTCCTATTGTGCCTCCCATCTCACTAGAACATCCAAATCCATACATTACCGGTGTGATCTGTCATGTGCCTTAAGTCCAAAAAATTATCAAACTTTGACAGACTATTTCTCGTAATATAGGATGCATACTATTGATATTTTTGAACCTTTAGGGTCATGTGAGACCCATCTATAAAAACCTATCTTAGTTTTTGAAGACTTGAAGCCATTTTCACATGGTGGCAGTTTTTTAGCTAGTACCAAAATCGTCAGATGCGTGCAATGCAAGGTTGCAAGATAGGCTAAATTTGATTTCATTCATTGTGGGCATGAAACAAAAACATGAGAATGTCTAAGTAGGAATTTTTAGAGTATGCATGCTCTTGTTGTGCCTCCCACCTCACTATAACATCTAAATCCATACCCTACCTACGCAATTTCTAAAGTGCCCTAAGTCGAAAAAATTGTTGAATTTTGATGAACTATTTCTCAAAATCCAAGATGCATTTGATTGATCTATTTGAACCTATAGGGTCATGTGAGGCCCTCTATAATGACCCGTCTCATTTTTGAAGACTCAAATCCATTTTCACATGGTAGCATTTTTTTAGTTGGTACGAAAATCATCATATGCATGCAATACATGATTGCAAGATAGGCTAAATTAGATTTTGTTTGTTGTGGGCATGAACCAATAGGAAGAGAATTTCTGAGTGGGAAATTTCATGGTAGGCATGCTCCTATTGTGCCTCCCATCTCACTTGAACATCCAGAGCCATACCCTACCGACACAATCTCTCAAGTGTCATAAGTCCAAAAAACTATCAAAATTTGATGGACTATTTCTCACAATCTAGCATGCATATGATTGATTTGTTTGAACCTATAGGGTCATGTGAGGCCTATCTACAATTACCTTTCTCATTTTTTGAAGACTCAAAGCCATTTTAACCATGTAGCATTTTTTCAGTTGGTGCAAAAATCGTCAGATGCATGCAATTGAAGATTCCATGATAGGCTAAATTTGATTATGTTCATAGTGCAAATGAACCAACAACACAAGAATTTTTGGGTTAGCAAGTTTATGATAGGTATTCTCTTGTTGTACCTCCCATCTCATTGAAACATCCAGAGCCATACGGTAGGCATACACATGTACTCATAAATAGTCATAAATTAGGTCATGTACTCATAAATATTTGTTAGTGAACAGATTTGTCCTTCTAAAATAACTATACAAATAAACTCAAAACGCCCAGAATGAAGGAAAAAAAGAACTAACAATTGGATAGATTATCATTGAATTGATAATCTTCCTTTGAAATGACAGGTACAACTCCCTCTTAGAAGATTTATAAGGAATTAAATTGTTGATATGCTTTTAACCAAAAAGAAATAAAGGAAAATAACATTCATCCATAGCCATGAAAATTAATGCCAAAGATTTACAAAACAGATATAAATGAACACCTTTAAATCAAAGTTTAATTGTCTGCACTTATGGATAACATTTGGACTAAAAACTAATAGAGAATGTTGTTGCTCCAGTATGGCTTACTTTCAAGCACATAGTCTTGTAATAAATCCACATACATAATCCATTATAGTAGAAAAGACATTAATAAACAACTACAAAGGCTCAAAGTCCAACTATAGTCATGAGAAGAATATCAACAACACAAAGATTGAAGATATCATTTGCATTCTATTCATGTCTAAAAATCAAGTCAAAGATTGATATTTTCTATACAAAACATTGCTTAGAAAAGCTTCAACTCCTCCCTTACAAATAAAAATCTACTCCCTCTCACCCACAAGTTGCTGGAAGAAAAGAAAAGAAGTAGAAACTTTCCTCCCTCAATCCTTTCGCAAAAAATAGCTACATAAGATCTTTATTCAGTTTTATAACTGAATCTTGAAAAACCTTTTAACTTATGCTTTTCACTTTCCCCATTACTCTTATTTATAGCATAAAATATTTATGAACATTAGAAATATAATTCTCTAAAGATTATAAGAATATTTGGAAAGGTGGCACTTGAATATTTTATCCCAAAATGAAAATATTCTTTATATTGGGCGAACTAAAAATATTTGTGACAGTCAAAATTTGTCTCGGTGGAGGGACCATAATGTTTGTTTTCATTGTTAGATCTTTCAGAATTTTGGATATGTTGGTCCCAACCTAGTTTTTTGCATTCTGACTGGAGCGATTTCAAAAACATTGTCTGAGTAAAAATATATGTGCTATTGTGTGTGGGTCTATATGACTGTCATAAAATTAGACTTGTCAAAATAATGTTCTCAGTGATTTTCACATCTTCTGCTCTCAAACACACTGATTTCTTTGAAATTAGAATCGACCTTTTATAGATTTTGATAATTATAGATATAGCCGAGATGAAGAATGATAATTCATATGGGATTTAAATCCATCTGAAGTATTTTGAGTTGTCTTATCATGACAACTTTTGAACTTGGCCCTGTCGAACCATCTGTATCCTAGGGAAGAGTTGAGTTGATTAAACTCTATCATACTTGCAGAGCTTGAACCTTGAACTATGAACTTGTGAGGTTCAAAAATACAAACTGCACCCATATGCTTCATTGATTGCTTTGGCATTTTATTTTTGTTACGCGTTGAATCTTTGAATTTCATTAAACATTTTGAACATCACTGAACTGTTTGAACTAGGTTCAAACAGTTCACAGTCTGGACAAAGAGTATATGAAACATCATTCACAGCCATGAAATAGAGCTCTTGCAAAACACTTGATATGAATGTTAGCTTGAAAATGTCTTAGACACAACTTAGAACCTGCGGTACCTAAATGAACAATATGAACTCTTTTCAGCATGGTTCGAGGGGTTTGTGAGGTTCAAACCAACCATTGAAATGAAATGCTAAGGATTTAGAAATGATTTATAGGAGGATTAGGGATTGAACCAAAGAACTTTTAACAAGATTCTGGAAAAAGAGGGAGAAAAGGACTCAACTAAAAATTTTGCAAGGTGACTCACTCTTGTTATGAGGGATGAATGACAAGGTAACATTGGCTCTAACTAGGGACTGAGACTTTAAAGGACTAGGAGAATCTAGAATGTCTTTGGGAGAGATCGGTGCCTAGCCATTGGGAGATAGAGTCAAGAAAAACAAATCACAGGGAGCTTCTTCTAGACAAGGGAAGAGGCAACAAGGTAAAACTAACAAGCCAAAACCCAAACTAAACCAAGGCTAAAAATTAGGACAAGCTATACCTAGATCACACCAAAAAAATACTTACAAAAATATGCAGATAGGAAAATCCCACCGTGAGAACTGGGGCTAAGAAATTCTTACACAAAACCCTCCACTGGTTGGGAGAAAAAAGATCCTTTCCAAAAAAATGGGTTGTGTTCAAATGAGGCAACTCAAAACCATGCTCTTCAGGTAACTTCAATGTTGAACACCAAACTAACAATATGCAAGAACTTGCGAACACCCATTCATGCCCAAAAATCCATGTTTCATCATGAACTTCTGAATTTTCTAGAAACATTTGCACAATACTTCTCAAATAATGTTCTATTTCTAGCTGAAAAAGGTAATGGTCAGAAATTCATAGGGAAAAGGTTGTGTATGAGGGAAAAGCGGGTCAATAGAACTTAAAATGTGAAAAATGAAGCTCCAAGAGGCTTGTCTACACACCCACTGGACTTCTTGGTGCAAGCTATGGAGTCATGAAGGATGACTCAGCTTCCCAAGGTTGGTTCCATGGTTCTCTATCTCACAAGGTCCCTCAAACTAATGCCTCTGCTCTCAGATCACTAAGCAAAGTGGTTTAGGGATGACAAATGTAAGAACGAGGGATGCTTTGATTGATTTTAACATGAAAATTCAACCTATCTACACATGATCCTACAAATTAAATGAACTAGATTATAAGATGACAAGATTAGTAATGATGCTATCCTAACATGATATACTATTTATGTGGTTAAACTATTGATAAAAGAAGCAATCTAAAATGATTATTAGATTAATTCTTATTTGAAAAGAGAGACTAGATGTGTTAAAAATTGAGCATAAGTATGATACTAAGAGCTTGCATATCTGAAAATGGAGGAATGAGAGCTCTATTTATAGCAAAAATAGGGCAATGGATGGCCAGGATTGAAAGAGATAATCAAGGGTTAAGTTTGAAAGTTGCTCAATCCATGTTCACAATTTTCACCAATGAAATGGTGACAATTGGCAACATAGGGTTGGTTGAGAGGAGATGTAAGAAGCATTAAATGCTTGAGAAGACCTCATGGTTACCTTAGGGGGTAAGGGTTAAGGTTAGGTTAGGATTACCCATTAGATAAAGCTTTTACCCAAAGGATAAACTCTTGTGCAAAGGATTAAGGAATAACCATGGTCAAAGCAATAAATGCTTGATGAGACCCTTGGGTTACATGGAGGTTGAGTTTAGAGAAAGTCTTTAATCATGTTGGAGGGTTGAGTTAACCATTAATGGTTTGGGAGATTTTCAAAGTTAAGTTGTTGAAGCCTTTAAGGGTTTTCAAAGACTTTGAGGTTTTGAGAAGTGACTTCCCCTTGCTTAGGGATGTGACAATATTTAGGAGATGGGTTAGGCTAATTTAGAAGTGATTAGAAGAGTCTAGAAGGGGGTTAGGAATAGGGTTTAGGAGGCAAGTGGGAGATGTAGGATTTTGCAAGTGGATGGAGAGATAATAGGACTTAATTGAAATAAAGTTAATTTAATTCAATTTGGTTGCAATTTAGGAAATTGAATAAATTGGATTTATTCAATTTAGGGTAAACTATTAATTAAATTTTAATTTAATTAAAAAGTGGATAGAAGGGATTTAATTGAATAAAATGATTTATTCCATTAAATGGTAAAAGAGGTTTAGTGAATTTAATTTAAATAAATTGAGTAATTTACTTAATTTAAATAGAGGAAAGTGAGTGATTCAATTAAATTGGATTTAATTAAACAAAGGAATGAACAAAAAATATTCATTTAGGAATATGGTCATTTTTATATGTCTACATTTTGCCCCTCTTTGAAGTGACGTGTGTGCACATGTTAATTCAAAGAAAATGATGTGTTGTTGCAATTTATGATCAATCAATTTTTTTTATATTGTTTTGAGATATGTCATGCCCCATTTTTGATAATCAATGACCTAAATTTGATAAAATGATGTTGATAATGGCCCCTCAGGATATGAATCAAAATTTTGAAAAATTTCTTGGATTGTTTTGGATAATAGCATTTTGAATTTTGGTGTGTGTTGAATGTGTTTATTTGATTCATCTCCCGATAATGATGTTGGATAGGTTAGCATGAGACATTGCGAGCAAGTTAGATGCCCCATCTCCAAACCCTAATTTCAATTCACCCTATAAAAGGGGAAAAGTGTATTGTTTTGTCTCATTTGTGCTTTGTTGACTTTGGAGATAGTGATTTTTGGAGAAGAGTCAACATGCCGATTCTATATTCTACTCATTGATTCAAGCGCGTGCGGAGGTATCTGAGGCCCGCCGCATATGGACCACCGGTAAGTGCACATTTTTGACCCCTTTTGATTTTTTTATTTTGTCGTTTCTGGTATTTTTTTTGAATTTTCTATTCGGATTTTGCATTTTAGTGTGTCATGTCGAAAGGGTAGTGCATACAAAACATTTTGTAGAACGTAGGGTCCAGCTAATAGGGTAGCATTTGAATGTTTTAGGCTAGCGCATAGGTAGGCTAGGGTAGCGTGTCGAGTTAGGTTAGCGTACTGGGTTCATAAGATAGTGCAGAGGGTAAGTCGCATAAGGCATAGGAAAAACCTAGCATATAGGGCTTGTTGGAGGTTGCATGAGGAGGGTAGGATAGCGCGTAGGTGTAACCTAGTGCATAGGGGTAAATTCGTAGCATGTAGATAAAACAGGCTAGCGCATAGATTGTTTTTAGCGCATAGGGTGTTTTAGAGGGTGCATGCGAAGAAAAGGATAGTGCATAGGGTTGGTCAAGTAGCGCGTAGACAAAACAATGTAGCGCATGAGATGTAGTTTAGCGCTTGGATATAATAGGTTAGTGCATACAAGAAACTTTGATGGTAAAGTGGAATTCTATGAATAAGAAAATTTTGTAGGTAATGTCAGGTTTGCCGAGATAAGGGAATTTTTGCTAGTTTCTGTGTCTATTGTCTTTGATATGTCCAATATGAGTTCTGATATAACTTGAATTTTTTTGCAATGTTGCAAGTTGATAGTGATTCTTATATGATTTTGGATATTTCATGGAACTTGATTTAAATGTGTTCAAAGTTTTTCAAGTTTTGGATATGAATATGATTGATATGAATTTGTGGAGCTTGAGTTGTGTTACAAGCTGATATGGAACTTGAGTTGTGGTACAAGTTGGTATGGAACTTGAGTTGTGGTACAAGTTGGTATGGAACTTGAGTTGTGTTACAAGTGGGTATGGAACTTGAGTTGTATTACAAGTTGATATGATTTGATGGAGTGATATGATGTGAAACTTGATTTAGATTTGTTCAAAGTTTTCAAGTTTTTGAGATGATTTTGATTTTGATATCCATATGTTGATGAGGGAACTGATATTTGGACTTGAATTGTGTTTGATAGGAGCATCTTGGTGTAGTGCAGTCGCGTGAGTGATTTCCAAGACTATGGTCATTGATACCATGATTGACAGAGGGAGACAGGGATATTATTGACAGGTGTGGTTTGACCTCTTTGCTAGAGATGCCTCAGTTTATTGTAAACCTAGGTTTGTTGACAACGTTGGTAGAGAGGTGGCATAGCAACATGAACACCTTTCACTTAGCTACAGGGGAGATGATAGTGACACCTAATAATTGCTACTGAATTTTGTGGATTCCTATATGAGGTGCACTGCTACCGTATGAGTAGACAGAGGAGGGTGGGACTGAGGCACTGCATCAGATTTTTCAGGATGATACCATTTGCAGGTATGAGATCCCATGGCAGGAGTTTCTAGATTTGGATTATGCCCCTCTTCCCTTAGTTCTAGCAAGTTTTATTGGTGGTTTTCTATGTCCCAACCATAGGTCGAAGGGAATATCCATCAAGTGGGGGTTAGTGTTGAAGGACATGGTGATGCAGGGTCATCGTTTTGCATGGGGATCAATGATGTTGGCCCATCTATACATGGATATTCATGAGGTAGTGTACCTTGGATATGACAGTCTATCAGCTGGTGTGACACTTCTCTAGGTATGGGCATGGGAGCATATTCCCATGGGTAGGCCATTGGTAGATAGAGATAGGCCTATTGGATGTGCTTATGCATATGGGTACAAAGGTTTAGCTATCCAGCGTAAGCTAGGCAAACTAGAGAATTGGAGGAGAGTGTTAGATGATATTGATACGGTCATATGGTGACCATATATAGGTTTTGAGGTTTGGGTGGAGGATGGGATGGAGATGCCACATGTCTTCATGTCTCAGTATCTGATAGGGCGGATGCCCTTTGTTATAGAGAGGTTTTTGCATAGTCGGGTGCTGTGTCAGTATGGGCGGCAACAAGGCATTCCATAGGGAGCATGTCTATATGCTTGATGGAGATAGGATATCCCAAATTGGGGTCCTATAATTGATAGCACGACGATCGTAGATGAGTTCTTTCAGTTAGCTAGCTAGATTTGGGATTATGCCCTTGAGATCATGGATGTAGGGATGACTCACGAGTTTGTAGGACTCTCTGTAGCATGAGAAGTAGCCAGGATATTTGATCTAGCGAAGATGATTCCAACATATGATGATGATGAGGAGGTAGATGAGGGAGGGGGTGATGGAGGAGGAGGAGATGGAGGAGATGATAGAGGAGGTGGGAGAGGTCAATGTGCAGTTAGAGGGAGATTGGAGTTATGGAGGAGAGGGGATAGGGGTGGAGATGGAGGTGGGAGGGGGATACAAGCTGAGAGAGTTGTCCTGTAGGTGGTCTTAGATAGAGGGAGAGGGGGTTTAGCGATCAGAGCAGGAGAGGAGGAGTGGGTGGAGGAGGTGATGGTAGCAGTGGGAGGATATGAGGATGTGCGGAGACTGACTCAGAGGAGGAGATCAAATGTATTACCTTTGCCAACACTGAGGACAGGTAGAGGGACAGGGGGTACCCCTTCACAGGTAACCTTATAGATGCAGATCCTGACACATGTGGAGGATGCACAGATCAAATCATTGTAGTTGTTGGTGCAATAGTTGCAGGCACAGATGCTGGTGTAGCAGTGTTAGATTACTCAGTTGACCCTAGAGGGTGATACTGAGATAGAGCAGTAGGGTCGAGCAAAGGAGCTCACAGTGATTTTGCAAAGAGAAGCAAAAGGTGGTCTGATGAGAGACACCTTGAGAGAGCTAGCTTTGAGAGCCAAGGAGGTGGAGTATTACTGGTGCCATTATGAGGATGCGGTTCCTAGGGAGCGCTGAGTGCAGAGTTTTACACAGTCGAGATCTAGTCGATCTCGAGAGACCAGGTTGCGGCCAAAGAGTAGAGGTGTGACAGAGCCATTGAGACATGATCCACCTAGAGATCCAATGGTTGGGACATCTGTAGCGAGACCGTCTCCTTCAGGAGATAGTCACACTTGAGAGACGTTGTCTCCATTGTATTTTTTATCATTGTTTTTGTTGTACTAACAACATATCATATCATACATCTCATTTTCAAGATACATCTCATAGCAATTCATATCATACATCTATGTAGACATCTAAAAATGGTCAACGCTTGTAGAGTCATAATTTAACATTTGCGCATTACCTTATTTTAGGGTTTTTGCATCGCATTAACATTTCTTCTATGTTGCGCACTTGGTCTTTATCATTTGCAAGCATCGAGTCCTTCTTTAGCATTCCTCATTTTTATCACTTTCAAATTAGGGTTTTGTCCCATTTTCAATCTTGTCATTTTATGATCGATTCATCATCGATCCTTGTCCTCTTGTCAATCTCGTCAATTTTGCGATCGATTTGTCATCAATCGTTTTCCTTTTCAATCTTATCATTTTGTGATAGATTCATCATCAATCCTTGTCCTCTTGTCAATCTCGTCAATTTTGTGATCGATTTGTCATCAATCATTGTCCTTTTCAATCGTGTCAATTTGGATCAATTAGTCATTGTTCCTCGTCAATTGGCGCCTATCAATTTGGTCTCTTTATCAATCTTGGTCAATTTGTCAACCAATCTCAATCGTTTATCAACATTGGTCCTTTGTCAATCAAAATCATGATCGAATCGACATTAATTTCTTGTTGTCTTGACCTAATTCCTTGTCCTCTTATTTCTAGGATTTTATGATTTATTCATTTAATCTTGATTGTCATTTTCCATCTACGTTAAATAATTTATTTATTTATCCTAAGTCTTATTGTCACAATTAAATATTTATTTAATTAGCTAATTAATTCCCTCTCTTTTTGTGAATTAATTAATGAATGAAAAATTATTAATTAATTCACCTAATTTCCTAATTTCATCAATTTCTAATTTCTTAATTTCCAATTCATCATTTCTAACCTAATTTTCTAATTTCTCCTAATTTCTATTTCAAATTTTTGTCATAACATCTTGCATAGCAATTTGTCATAATTTGTCATAAATTGTCATAATTTGTCGTAACACCTTGCATAGCAATTTGTCATACACTTGTCATAATGTTGCTATTCTTGTTTTGAATTTCCTTTCAAATCTCTTCATGCTAATCTTGTCCTCTCTCCAATTTGTCTATAAATTGGATGATTTTCTTCAATCGAATCAATCACGCTTCTAGTATCCTTACGTTGTCATCTCATCTTGTCAATCTTGCTTTCATACTATGCTTGTGCACTTGTAGGTGAGATCCACAAACACACTAATTTGAAGGAGAAAGAAGGACAATGGAGAATTCTAGAGGAGATATTCGCGTTTGTAATGGTTTGCATTTGGTTTGAATGTCTTATTTTCAATATCTCTATTGAATGTTTTTAGGATTTCTTATCATTGCAATCTAGTTTTTTTGATTGAGCTAGTTTAATGTTTATATTGCTTTGATGAATCCTCAATTCCTAATCTACATTTTGGTGAACCCGATGTGAACTAACCATTTAACCATGTTTTGAGTGCCTTTTGAGCTGTTTGCAGGTGAAAACCCAAGAAACAGGGCAACTCAGGGCTTTCTAGACACTTCTGCACCTGTGTAGAAGGGATCTACGCCTGTTTCAAGGAGATATGTGCCTATGTTAAGGAGATATGTGCCTATGTTAAGGAGATTTGCACCTATGTAGGAGGGATTTGCGCCTGTGTTAAGGAGATCTGCACCTGTGTAAGACCAGAAACAAGGGTAAAAATTAGTTTTTTTTTCTTGCAAGTTTGTTTCTTGCATTAGGGTTTTTCCTTGGTACTAATTCTCTGTGCAGCATCTTGGTGTTACGTATGATGAAGATAAAAATGCAACTACTAACAAATCTTATGTAGGATGTGGTCAAAGACTCACATTAAAACATCTTGCTTGCAAATTTTTAAAGTAGTTGCACATTTCGTTTCTTAAAGGATAATGAACACCATGCATGTTTTGTTTGTTTTCAATTTGATTGCATGTTTTAACCCTTAGAACTGGGCTTGCCTCTCGATTTGCTTGGAACTTCACACAGGAATTGGTGAGAGGGAATGACCCAAAGTGGTGATGGGCTAAATCCAAGCTCTTCTGAACCACTCTAAATAATTGTGGATGCAATGAAAGTTGTAGACAATGGGTGCTAGAATGGTATTGCAATGATTTATTCACCAGATCAATACCCACCCGAACGGATGCCCTTACTAGAATCTCTTGTTTAGAGGCCAAAATCCTTCTATTTATTGGCTTAGGCATTGTGATACGTGCATGCTAAAGATACCTCTCATGTACTCCTTAGTTAGAGATATCAAGTTATTGGGAAGTGATGCCCCTTGAACTCGAAGCTTGGTATGCCTGAGAAGTGAGTGCACTGTAAGGGGGAGCTAGTGCTACCAAGCATCTAGCTATCTGGCTAAGTGTTGTATTTTATGGTTAGAGGATTCAACAGATATTGCCATTGCCAGCCATAGGATTTGTTGTGAATGAGCATGATTGTCTTGGGTCTAAGTCCAAACATCTTGTCTTTTGTGATTGTCAAAAGTTGAATTATACAATTGTCACAAAACATCATTTGTCAAACAAGTCCAACATTGTCCAAACAAGGTTTTAAAAAGAGAACATTCATCCAACAAAGTTCAAAATATTTTCAAAACATGGCTTTCAAACACATTGAAAAACTTTGTTTCAAAATTCATGTCACTTTAGGCTAGGTTTTGCATAGTCCAACTTAGGTCCTAGGACATATTGTCATCTCCCTTCATTTTAGTCCTTTTCATTGCAAGCATCCTCATTTTGCACTTAGGTTCAAAATAATTTCCCTAAGTTTGCACTTCATTGTCATATCCAAGCTAGATTTCCATTTAGGTGACATTCGTGCATTATCCTTGTCATGCTAAAATTAGGTCTTGCCTAGGTTGCATTTCACATATTCCAAGTCATTGGTCTTCACATATCCTTATCATTGTATTGTCATCTTGTCTTGGCTTCATCTTGTCATATCATATCATTAGATCATTTTCATGTCATATCCTAAGTCATTGTCATAATCATTGCCTTCTTGCATTTAGTCTCAAAAATTTGGTTTGTCAAACTTAAAAAAAATCAAAACTTTGGATGATACCCTAAGTTGTTGTTAGGGAGTCTTGACTTTGTCTAAAATTGGTCCTTTCATTAATATCATTTTTATCAAACCTAGCTTAGTATCCAAGCATATAGGTGAGACATTGTCAATTTGTCCTATTGTCATTTGGTCCTTTGTCCTTTAAGGTCTTGACTTCATTTAAATTTCCCAAGGTTGTGTCTTTAGCTTTGCATTTCAAAAGTTTGTCTCCAAAAATTCAAAAGGTACAAAAACATTTAGTTGCATAGTCATCCTTTTAGGTTGCATTTGTCAATCCCATTAGTTGCATTTCATAGTGACATGTTTGTTGAAATGAGGTCTCAACCTTCTTACGAAGCCATGTTATCACAATTGAGTAATCAATCATGTCAATCCAATCTCTACATGTCTCAGAACTTGGATCAAACTGATCATGATGATGTAAATGTCAAAATACAAAAACTAGAGGAGAAACTAGCTCAAGAAAAGGATATTTTGGAACAAAAAGTGAAAAACATTGAGAAGAATAGATCACAAATGTCCAAAGTGTTTCAAAAATTTCCAAGTTGAAATCCAAAGATTGAGCCAATTGATGTAAGATCTCTTATTGAACGATCAGACATACCAGCTCTCCTCTCACAAATAGAGATGATGAAACAATTTCAAGAAAAGAGACAACAACATTATGTGCCTCCACATCAAGAACAAGAAGGTGTTTACTATCAATCAGATTTTCAACCATCACAACCAATTGTCTAACATATACAACCAACACAACCAATGGTCCAATTTCAACAATATGTCCAACCAACTATACAATGTCCACAAATAGTTCAACCAATGGTGGAATATCAACAAGTTCAATTAACATATCAATGTCAAGAAACACAATCAGACATTCAAAAACAAAGGTTGCAACATGCACCAAGCCAAATTTTGAACATGTCAAACCAATTTGATCAACATCTAGTTTGAAATCAAAACATGACATCAGACCAGAACCAATTCCTTTCCAAACAAGTTCAAATTCTAGATACAACTATGTCAAAACCTCGAAATAAAGGTGGCCTTATTGCAAGGATCTTAAGGAAATTACCAAGTGAGTTCTTTGAGGAAGATCAAAACCATACACCAATGTCTAGCAATGGCTCATCCATCCATCAAGAAGTTGACCCTCAATTTGCCTCCACTTCCCCTCCCATTCCATCATATTTTGAAGTTTCACAAGAGAAATTTACACCATTGCCTCCAAATGATGTATCAATTAATACATCCTCCCAAGGATTGTTTGCCACAGAAATATATGCTAATCAATTCATTTATACAAATCCCTTGTACTATTTGGAAATGCAAGATTTAATGCCATCAAATGCTTCTCTTTTAGAGAGTCCCATTCAAATTCCATCTCCTTCATGTCAAAACATTAATCCCTTGCCAAAATCCCCCATGCATATCCAAAGTCCAACCTCATGTCAAGAGGATAATTTAGAGCACGAAGAAATGAGTCCTCAAGAAAATCAAGATCAAGATCCTGAAACCTTATCATCCCATCCAATTGTTGACCAGGACCCCATCTTCCCAGACACTCATGATGATTTCTCTATTCTTGTCCATCCTATCCAAAGCCCTATTGACACTCCATTCCCCGAGCAAGATCTAGATATCCCTTCCATCCTTTATGATGATCCCATTAAAAGTCCAGAGCAAAGCACCTTTAAAGAGGATTCCAATGATCTTCCTCCTTGTCAAGATCAAATTATTCCTTTAAATCCTCCACAAGATCCTTTTGTTCCTTTATCTCCTTGTCTTAATGCTCCATATACATTCCGAGATCATATTTCTTTTGATGATCCCATTATTTCTCCCATTCCATCTCTTGAAGAGCCTGTCATTGAACCATGTCCACTACACAATCCTAGTCCCCCTCATGATCCTAATCCCCCTCATGATTCTAACATGGTGTAAGATGTTCATGAACCCTCAACATGCATAATGGGTTCTTCCACTTTGGTGCAATCCGATCCACTTCAAGATCTCATTATTTCTCTCATATCATATCCACCTCATAATGGACTCACATCTTCTTCCCAAAGAAAAGAGTATCCTACAAGTCAAGATATTCATAAAGGAAAAGGAGTAGACCTTCATGAGAAAGAACCCCTCCATATCAAAGAAGATCTTAAGGGTCATGTCTACACAACTCACTCTCAAGACGTTGGTATCCCTCCATCAAAATCAAAACATACATCTTCCCCATCATACTTTCCATCCATCTTAGGTCCTTATATCCCTATGTCCTTTATGCAAGGTTAGCAAAGGCACACATCCTTGAGTAAATTTCATCAATCCAAAATAACTCCATTTCATTCATATCAATCCATGCATTCCTTTCCCCCTCCAAGTAATTTGAATGTCAAGTATAAATGTCATAAGTCTAGAAATCCACATGTATTCAAAGATCAACATGTCCAATATAATCGACATGTCAAAACAAAGAACAATATGATCTATAAAGAAAAAGAAATATCCAAAAGGCCACAAAGGCCCACTGAGCAAAATAAAGCAAAGTCAAAATATATACGGGTTCCTAAATCCCTTGTGCAAGCAATCCACTACAAGGAACCACAAAAGCATGAAAAATCAAAAACCATGTGGATCCCTAAGCAGCTTCTTGAAGCCCAAAAGGAAAAATCCAACTTGGCATCCAAAATTGCTATTCCTCCATCCAAACCTCTCAAATTTGTTCCTCCATCACCTCCTTCTTCCATTTTGGGTCCTTATGTCCACAAATCCCTAGCTATTCCTTCATCAAAATCTCCATATCCAAAACCCACTCTTCCTCCATTAGTCCATCACCCCTCAAGGTGTATGCCAATGTTGATCTTGCCTTCATTTCAATCCAGTGAATCCCAATTCTTCCAATACCCTATCCATTATCCAATGCACATTTTTCATCCTTCAATCCCTTTGGTCCAATCCTTTGCATAAATCCTTGCCTTGATCTCATCTCTTTTTTCATGTCCTTATCCTACCAACTTCTTTGAGCATACTTTTAAAGGTCATGGTCTATTTTTTTTTAAGGCTACTATCCAAACAAAAAGACACTTGAGTCCTTCTTCCATCCCCTATCATGTGTCCATCTTCTATTGAAAAAGTCAAAATACAAAAAAAAAAGTGAGAAAAAAAAAGAAAAAAGAAAAAAGTAAAGAAAAAATAATTTGTCCACTGGTGAAAACCTGGCAAATAGGTGCTTTCAGCAAGTACCATGATGAAAACCTGGCAAACAGGCATCATGCGTAATCTATGAACTTCTTGCATATCGTACTTGGGGGCAGGTTTCCTCCTTCATATCCTTTTGTCCTTCATTGTTACATTATCCTATCGAACCCCTGTCATTACCCTTCATTATCCTATCATGTCCTATTAACCTCCATTATCTTATTGTCCCTCATGTCCATTTCCTCTTTCCCCCTTTGATCTTGACAAGGCTGAGGATCTTCATGAGCATCATGCATCTTGTTTGCAGCTTTTAGTCTATCATAGCTTTTGGTCCTTATCCATTTGCTTATTACAACCTTTCATCCATATTCCCTAGCTTCTTCCAACTTTCTGCCACTATCCCTTAGCCTACCCCAACCTTCAGTCCATGTCCCTTATCCATTCTTGGTATTTCTTATCCTATCCATATCTTATCACTATCCATACACTCTTTTTCATTCCTTGATCTTGATTTGACATAAGGACATAAAATTTAAACATGGTTTCAAAAACCTCTTGACATGTCCCTCATGCCATGTCACTACTTTACATTGTCATATCTAGTCTCTTGTCCCATCACGCAATAGCCCTTGAAAATTGCATCTGTATTGTCTCCATGATAAAAGGCCTTTGTCTTCCCTCTATCCACCATCATTTCAGAAAGCCTATTTATTCACCTATCATATTGCTTGCCTTGCTAGACACTAGGGCAAAATCCCTAAAAATCGCATAATGTCCTGAAATAATCCAAAAAAATCAAATAAAGTCCTGAAATAATCCAAAAAAAAAAATCAAATAATGTCCTGAAAAAATCCAAAAAAAAATAATCATATAATGTAAAAATCACATAATGTCTTGAAAAAAAAATCCCTAAAAATTAAATAAAGTCCTGAAAAAACAAACAACAAAAAAATTCCAAAACATCAAAATCCAAAAACAATTTCTTTGGCATTTTGCATTTTGTCAATAAATATCCCCTTTGTGCATAGACCAATCACTGAGCATACATCCAACGACAAATCAATCAAACATTTGTGTAGACAACAAACAGATAACATGTTACAACACTGCACTTTACTGAAATCATGCATTAACAGATGCACTTTTCAATCCAACCAAACATTCAAACTGATCACAATTGTCATATCAATCCATCAAAATCAATATCATTTATCCTTGTCACTACTATCATGGGTCTTATACAGGGTGTGGTATACTTGAAACCAGACTGTGTCCTGTCTTAGATGGGGTATCACATTCCCTAAAACTAGACAGCATGATCATTCCTATTTTCCACTTTTGACAATGACAATCAGACTATTTTTTTGACTTGGTTGAATTTGTGCGTCTTATCTTTTTACTGATTTATCTTTGGCTTTGATCATGTTCCTATGTTTCTCAATGATGTCACTGAGTGATTTAGAGTGACCGGGATGGTTCATGGTCCCTTTTTTTTTTGTTGTGTTTGTTGTTTGTGGAATGTTTGTCACAAACTGGGGCAACTATATCATTGGGTGTCTGTGATAAGTATGTTCACTTTGTGAATGACGCACATACCTCAACCCTTGATGTATGCACCCTAGGATGCTTCACTCATTCTTTGTGTGTGATGTGTCTATCTTTTGCAAAAAGGGTTGCGTTACAGCTCTGGCCTTCAATGCCATGATGCTCTGCATCTGCTTTGCTACATTAAATAAAGGTTCTCACCTACTTCTGTGCATTGGTGAAAGCAAGTTTTTCTTCATCTCTAACTATCCTCTATCTAATTTCTTCTTACTAACATTTCTTCCGTCAGTTTGGGCAGTCCGTTCGGTCTAGTTCTCTGATCTCCAAAAACATAAGCTGCATCCTGTATTCATTGATTAGTACCTTTACATTATATCAAGCATCATATCAAGCATTTTATCAATTTCATATTTGCATCAACACCACATAAAAATATATTCATACATGTTCCACAAGGGTACATAAATAGTGCATAAGACATCCATACATGGAACATAAACATAAGCCATAACACATTGCATCCCATCATATAGCTGCATATCATATCATATATCAAAACAATATCGGGGTACAAAATTGGACTGTCTGTCCTAAGTATGGCTTGCAGGCTACGTACATAATGTCACACTACATATGTCTCTGTCATAAGGAGCACATGCCTCTATCACTGGGTGCTCCCTCTATCCTCCTCATCCCTACCATGTCTCAAGGATGATGTCCCTCCTACCCTGGGTCCTGGCTATGGTGGTCTCATAGGTCCACTCACCCCCATGCTGCTCACTGACCTCCGCGAGCATGGCCTGCTCTCTATCCTTGATTGTGACTGATATGATGCTGCTCTCTACTCTAGTGGAATTGCACTCTCATATAGTGTCCTCCAATGGCGTATCTCATCTCTGATCTCTACCAACATCTGTGCCATCTCACGTGCACTGGCATCCCTAATCGACCCAATATACTCAATCACTCTCTTCCCTGCTTGTTGTGCCTGGGCTATCGCTGTATCTCAAGCCGCTATCAGTCTGGCTATCTCTACTCTAAACTAATCTTGCTCTATCCTCAAGATAGCATTCTATCTCTCTAATGTGGCAATGTAATCATGCTAACTCACTATGGTGGCCCTACATGTCTGCATCTCCTCTATGCTCATTGTCTCCTGCCCTATGAGTATATCCTGCAATGACTCCTGATCAGCTGGATCTGCCTCATCATCTCCCTCATCCTCATCTCTTTCCTTGTCATCCCCCTCATCCTCATCATCTCCCTCATCCTCATCTCTGTCCTCATCATCTCCCTCCTCCTCTCCAGTGAGTGGGAAGTCCTCCTGTCTCCTAGGTACCAGAATATCAGGATCTATCAATGGCACAGGCCATCGTCATGCAAACCATCGCTCATGCTCCTCTGTCATCTCGGCATCCACCACATCTGATCTCCAATCCCACTATCTTTGTTGTAGCTGTGTGAAGTCGACATATGCTATGTGTGGCTGAATCATCCTCCCCCACTGACTCGTCTCTCTATGAGATCAGGCAAAGTGTGCAATCCTTATCGGTACATCCTGTCTCTCTCCAAACTATCGTCTGACTCTCTCTGGTAGGTACATCTCAATCACTCTCTGGCAGTTCACTAGTCACCCAATCAAGTATCTCCTCACCATCATTTGACCATCCAGGGCAATCAAGATATGGCCTCCATATGAAATCTCTCAATCTGTCTAGCTCATGTCGCCAATACAATATGTATCCGAATGGACCCTATCTCAATGTACCCCTATAGTAGTACACATATGGTCGATGTGGTACTACCTATCTCTCTGCAATTGATTGACATATGGCTATGTGCTCAAATGCCCATACTTGTAACAGTGTGACCCCACAACTCAAAGTCTGCACTCCCTGATATGCTATCTGATGCAACTGAAAATACAGCATGGCAAGCACACATGGTCCCCATGCATATACAGTCCCCTCTGTCACCATCTGCTCTAGCACTCTTCCCCATCCAATATGGAATCCATGTCCTTGTCTATCCCCTACTAATAGGCATGCTATAACCATGGCTATCACCACATATCGCTGATCATACTATGCTGCCATGGTCTCCCAGCGGATCTACCTCTCTATGATATAAAGATCATATGCATCACACTCAAATAATCCACACAACAAGTCTCTCCCTGTCACTAGGTCATATACTATCATCTTCCCATGAATCAGAATGTAGAGGATATGCCATGCATCCTCTAGTGTCACGTCACCTCTCCAGTCGGCAGATGGAATGAGGAAGTCTTTAAATGACATCGCTCTGCCAATGCAGTGAGCAGTCCTATGTTTGCCCTAATCTCGGGCATGTATGTGATGTAGTATAATCCAAGTCCTACTAATGTATCTCTGTCCGTGCTCTTGAGTCTATGTCACAACATGAAGCAGTCAGGTCTGTTCTCCCACGTAATCAATGGATACTATCATCTCTACATCACAATTGGGGCACAAATTTGTCAATTTTAGGGTTTTCTCCTAAGGGCTACATTTCCTTGTTTCCTACACCAATCAAGGTTTTTCTTATCTATTTTGACCTATCCTACCCTTATCTTCCTTTTCGAGATCAAATTAGGGTCCTAAGTGTACAACTGCGCTTGTGTACCCTGTCCTACACCTGTGCAGCATCAAGCTGCACCTGTGTACCCTACACAGGCACAAAACTCTATTTTTCCATTCCTTGTGGGCCCCGTAATGTCCCACAATCAAGCAAAATTCATGAAATTAACAATATGGGTTTTTGAGATACATACCGCTGCTCTCGCATCGTCTAGTCATCTGTAGGTGCGTACACATTCCCCAAGGTGATATGCCATTGGAATGGTCACCATCTCTATGCAAGGGTCCTTTTCCAGAGCAATAATTCCTCCACTTTGGCTAGTGCAAATGAGCTCTTTTCCTTCTCTTTGTCTCATTTATAGATCTTTTTCAGTGCCTAGATGGATGTGCATGCTCTCCATCTTATGCTGGTCATGATCTTTTGTGCCTTCTATTGCTTGTAATTTGTGCATCTGACCTTCAATTCTTGATCCGTTTGATCCTATCATTTTCTATCATTCTTATCGATCAATTGGCCTCTTTTCTATAAGTTTCTGGCCAATTCCTCGAGGTGGCATGCATATGTCATTGTTATTGTCTGGGGCATTTTCATTATTGTTCTTTGAAACAACACTTAAAATCGCATTGTCTCAAAGAGGGGCAAAATGTAGACATCTAAAAATGGTCAACGCTTGCGGAGTCATACTTTAACATTTGTGCATTGCCTTATTTTAGGGTTTTTGCATCACATTAGCATTTCTTCTATGTTGCGCACTTGGTCTTTATCATTTGCGAGCATCGAGTCCTTCTTCTGCATTCCTCATTTTTATTGCTTTCGAATTAGGGTTTTGTCCTATTTTCAATCTTGTCATTTTGCGATCGATTCATCATCGATCCTTGTCCTCTTGTCAATCTCGTCAATTTTGCGATTGATTTGTCATCAATCATTGTCCTTTTCAATCTTATCATTTTGTGATCAATTCGTCATCGATCCTTGTCCTCTTGTCAATCTCATCAATTTTGTGATCGATTTGTCATCAATCATTGTCCTTTTCAATCGTGTCAATTTGGATCAATTAGTCATTGTTCCTCGTCAATTGGCACCTATCAATTTGGTCTCTTTATCAATCTTGGTCAATTTGTCAACCAATCTCAATCGTTTATCAGCATTGGTCCTTTGTCAATCAAAATCATGATCGAATCGACATTAATTTCTTGTTGTCTTGACCTAATTCCTTGTCCTCTTATTTCTAGGATTTTATGATTTATTCATTTAATCTTGATTGTCATTTTCTCTCTAGGTTAAATAATTTATTTATTTATCCTAAGTCTTCTTGTCACAATTAAATATTTATTTAATTGGCTAATTAATTCCCTCTCTTTTTGTGGATTAATTAATGAATGAAAAATTATTAATTAATTCACCTAATTTCCTAATTTCATCAATTTCTAATTTCTTAATTTCCAATTCATCATTTCTAACCTAATTTTCTAATTTCTCCTAAATTCTATTTCAAATTTTTGTCATAATATCTTGCATAGCAATTTGTCATAATTTGTCATAACACCTTGCATAGCAATTTGTCATACACTTGTCATAATTTTGCTATTCTTGTTTTGAATTTCCTTTCAAATCTCTTCATGCTAATCTTGTCCTCTCTCCAATTTGTCTATAAATTGGATGATTTTCTTCAATCGAATCAGTCACGATTCTAGTATCCTTACGCTATCATCTCATCTTGTCAATCTTGCTTTCATACTATGCTTGTGCACTTGTAGGTGAGATCCACAAACACACTAATTTGAAGGAGAAAGAAGGACAATGGAGAATTCTAGAGGAGATATTCACATTTGTAATGGTTTTCATTTGGTTTGAATGTCTTATTTTCAATATCTCTATTGAATGTTTTTAGGATTTCTTATCATTGCAATCTAGTTTTTGTGATTGAGCTAGTTTAATGTTTATATTGCTTTGATGAATCCTCAATTCCTGATCTACAATCTCATTTTCAAGATACATCTCACATCTCGTAACAACATGCATTTACATCACATTCATTATGTTTCACATCACATACATCTATCTAAGAATTGCATCATCATGGAATAAAGCAAAAGCATGTAGAAAGCATAAATCCATAACACATCACATGATCAAAGAAAATGGTGTCATATATATATATATATATATATATATCAGCAAAAACAATGATCAAAAATACAAATTTCCCTTTCTTTTCTAGATTTTGCTAATTTCTAGGATTTTCCTTGAGTACTAGGTCACCAACTTTAAAATTCCTGGGAATGACCTTGTGGTTGTAGCTTCTACACATGCATTGTTGATATGCTTTGAGATGAGTATAAGCATGCTGATGTCTTTCATCTAATAGTTCAAGTTCTTGTAGTCGGTTAACTTGATACTCTTCATCTGGGATTAAGCCTTTTAGAGAGACTCTGAGAGATGGAATTTCTACCTCCAGGGGTAAAATAGCTTCTGATCCATATACCAACGAGTATGGTGTTGCTCCTGTAGGTGTGCGGATGCTAGTTCTATATGCCCAAAGTGCTAGATTGAGTTGTACATGCCAATCTTGGTCTACATCATTCACTGTTTTCTTTAGGATTTTCAATATTGTCTTGTTAGATGCTTCTACTTGACCATTCCTCTGGGGATAGTATGGTGTAGAGAAACGATGTTGCATTTTGAATTTTTCACATAGTTCTCAGACATCTTAGTTTTTGAAAGGTCATCTATTATCGGTGATGATGGAGCTTGGAATACCATATCTGCAGATCAGATAATTTAGGATAAAAGAGACAATTTGTTTTCTAGTCACTGTGGTCATGGGGACTGCTTCTATCCACTTCGTAAAGTATTATGTTGTAGTTATAATGATCTTGTGTCCATTTGAAGATGAAGGATGAATTTTTCTGACCAAAGTCAAATCCCCACTGACAAAAGGGCTAGGATGTTGTGAATGGTTACAGTTCCTGTGTTGGTGCATGTATAAGATTGCCATGGATCTGGCATTTAGGACACTTTTTTGCAAAGTGATAAGAGTCTTTTTCCATTGTCAGCTAGTAATACCCCATTCTTAGAAGCTTTTTACCAAGAGTAGTCCTTGAATGTGTGCGACAAATACCTTCATCAAGCTCATGTAAAGCGGAGTCAGATTCATTATGATCAAGGAAATGAAGAAGAGTACCATCTAGACCTCAATGGTACAAAGTATCAGCGGTAAGGGTATAATGGGTAGCTTGTCAGATAAAATTATGTTTTTGGTTTCGAGATAGGTCAATGGGTAGGATGTTGTTCTTTAGGTAATCGTATAGTAGTCCATATAATGGAGAATCTGAACTAGTCAAAGCATAGATAACATGGGATTCTGAGTGGTCATAGGCTGGGGAGAATAATTTCTCTACCAAAAACTTGTAACGACTCTCTTGCTCTGGAATTTGTAGTAATGAAGCGATAATAGCCATTACATCGACTACTTTGTTGTTCAACCTTGGTATTTGTTCAAAGGTGATGTGTACAAAATATTGCTTGAAGTCATCCATCATTTGTTTGTAGGGTAGTAGCTTGTCATCCTTTGTCTGATAGTCATTGTTGATTTGATTGATGATTAGTTGTGAATCTTTGTAGACCTTTAACTTTGTGATTTTCCATTCTATGACCATTTTGATGCCTATAACCAATGCCTCATTTTCAGCCACATTATTTGTGCATGGGAACATAAGCCTATATAATATTGGTATAGTGTGTCCTTCAGGAGTAATGAATAGAATGCCAGCACCTGAACCATGTTGCGTGTAGGATCCGTCAAAGTACAGGGTCCATTGTTTGGTAGAGATATCAAGAACATCCCTATCCAGAAATTCAATCTCCATAGTTTATTTTCCTAGTAGCGGTGCTTCAGCCAGCTGATCTGTAATTGCTTGTCCTTTGATATCTCTTCATTCTATGTAGTGGATATCAAATTCACTGAGAATCATGACCCATTTAGCCAATCTCCCTATAAGAGCTACCTTGTTGAGTAGATATTTGAGAGGATCAATTTTTGCCACTAGCTTAATTGTATGTGCTAGCATATAATGTCAAAATTTTTGAGAAGCGAAGACTACTGTTAGACAAGCCTTCTCAATAAATGTATAGTTGAGTTCATATCCATTCAATTTCCTGTTGATGTAGTATATAGCTCATTCCTTTCCTTGTTGATCTTCTTGTGCCAATAGTGCCCCCAGTGATATATCTGTTGTTGAAATGTATAAAATGAGTGACTTTCCTGCTATTAGTGGTACCAGAACTAGTGGGTTCATTAGATACTATTTTATTTGATAAAAAGATTCTGCAAACTTGGCTTCCCATTTGAATGGTACATTCTTATGTAGCAGATGATTGAATGGTAGACTTTTATCAGCTAGTTGAGAGATGAATCACCTAATTGATTAAAGTCATCATTGTAGAGATCGGAGCTGGCTGATATTCTTTGGTGGTGGCATCTCCATAATGGCTTGTACCTTTGCTAGATCCACTTCAATACCTTTAGCTGAGACTATGTAGCCTAGTAACTTGTCTGATGTAACCTCGAAGACACACTTCTTAGGGTTGAGTCTGACTTGGAATTTCTCCAATCGATCAAAAATCTTTGCTAAGATGCTAAGGTGTTATGCTCTGGTGAAGGATTTAGCTAGTAAATCATCCACATAGTCTTCCATGAAGGTATGCATCATATCATGAAAGATTGTTGTCATTGCTCATTGATAATCCTACATTCTTTAAGCCAAAAGGCATAACATTCCAACAATACATTCCCCAAGGATAGGTAAACGTTGTTCTATCTTGATCTTCTAGGGCTATTTTTATTTGATTATAGCTTAATAAACCATCCATTAGTGAGAGCATTGCATGGCTTGCTGTGAGGTCTACAATTATGTTGATACTAGGCAAAGGAAAGTCGTCCTTTGGACAGGCTTTGTTGACATCTCTGAAGTCAGTACATATTCTTATATTGTTGTCTGGTTTTGATACCGGTACTATGTTGGAAATCCATTCTGCATAGTTGATGGGTCGAATGAATCCAACATCTAATAGTTTCTTTAGTTCAGATTTGACCATGAGTGCCACCTATGGGTTCATCTTTTGTAGTTTTTGCTTAACTAGCTTAACTCCTAGAGTAATGGACAAGTGATGCATGATTAAGTGTGGATCAATTCAGGACATATCTGCGTATGACCAAGCAAAGTTGATTTTCTTTTCTTTAAAAAAATTGATAAATGTTGAACTTTCTTCCTCTGTCAGAGATTTTGCCAGGTGTATATTTTTGGCTGCTTCTGTAGTACCAATATTGATTGATTGAGTGGGCTCGATCAATATGGGTGATCGCTCATGAAAATGTTCAGGAAGAGTGTCAAGTCTCCCATCTTTAGGTGCCTTAAAAAGGTTTTCACCCTCAGATGCATCCTTTATTTTTACTTTTTTGTGATCCATAGCTGTCGTTGACTGGTTTTCAGCCATAAATATTTTATTTGGTTCATTTTTGCGACTAAGAGACTTGGCACTCCCTGGGTTGCAAACATCATTACTTTGTTCACTGGTAGAGCTTTTTTCTGGGTTAACAGTACATAGGTAGTGGATAATAGATTCATCATTTGGGAAAATTGATATATCATGTATTTCGGGTTCATCCCAATCGATGAGATCAGGAAAGACAATGGGTAAGGAGTCATTTGGTGGATCAAGTTCTACTACTGTAAGTGTCAAGATAGAGGTTTCATTGTGATTGGTTTTGGTTTTAAAGAAGTCAAGGATTTTGTCAAGGTCTATGATGGTATCATTTTTCGTATAGAATTGCTCATAATGTCACTGCTCATATGTCGTGGCGTCATAGATATTTTGTGGACCAAATTCAAGTGGTCAATATTCTGTGCTGCATGATTCTTTAGAAATGGGTGTATGACTGTTATTTTCTGCAATATCATTAGGAATATTAGAACAACTGCCCCATTCATAGTCATTGGAATTAGTCTCAGAGGTATCATCCCAGATTTTATAAGTGTTGTGAACTGGTATGTTGTATGGTGAGAATAGGTCCTTAATGATTGATACCAGTTTGATAGTTTTCTTTGATTCTATGTCTGATCCTACTTCTACCTTTTGTATTTGCTCATTTATTGTTCCTCCTTAGGGTGTAATAATGGTATCAGGAGATGATTCTACTTTTTTAGATATTGGTGCTTGAATATGATCTACTATTGTAGACGTCGCCTCCTTGTGAATGATGGGTTTCCCTTGATGTTGTTTCTTTTCTTGATGTTCACGTTCCTTACGGATTGTCTCTGCTAATTCAAATAGTGCTTCTTGCCAGGATTCCTCTTTGTACTTCTTCTTTGCTTTCCACTGAGGTTTTGGATTCTTGCATGGTGTCCTTCTTGGTAGGAGAGTGAGTTCATAGCCCAATCCTATTTTATCCCTACTGAGCTGTGAAGGAAGGTCTATTGGTTCAGTGACACCTTCTTTGTGCTTTCCAATAGGTCCTTTACCATTATATCCCATTTGTTGCATGATTAAGTAGCCCTTTCCATATACGTGTGTTGGTATAACTATTTCCAGAGCAGCTGCTCTACTATCTTCTTCTTCATCTTTGTATAACTAGCTAAGGATGTCCTTTTCCTCTAATTCATGTGCTAGAGTACAAAGTTGGATGAATGTACCATTAAATTTGGTGATGGGATAGGTTACCTGATGTGTTGATGTTGTAGGTAATCCATGAGATTTGGGTGATGTTGGTAAGTTAGCCAAACACATGGGTTCCAAAGAGTATTCCCCCATGCCTTGTTCTCTGATCTGCATTTTTTTTTTGAAATCTCCAAGTAGTGATTTAGAATTTTCTTGTTGAAGATCTAATGTTTAGGATTTCTATTTTTCCTTATTATGGGGAACCAAACTGTCCTAGGCTACCCCCATTGCATTACAATGTTGAAATGGATTGTGATCAGCAGATATAGAGACCTCTTGTCTATTATAGGGAAATTTGACACACTAGTGATACATAGAAGGCACTGCTTGCATTTCATGTATCCAGGGTCGACCTAATAAGATATTGTATGTGAGGTCTATGTCTAAGACCTGGCACATAGTATCTCTTTATATGGGTCCAACTTGAATTGGTAACAATGTTGTTCCTTTAGAGGATCTTTCCTCATCATCATATGCCTTTATAGTAAATTTTTTGCATGGATCAATAGACTCCTCTGAGAAGCCTAATGGATGGATAAGTTTTAAGGTACATATATTAAGTCTAGCTCCTCCATCTATTAATACTCATTTTACTCGGTGTTTATAGACAATGACTTCAATATGGAGAGGAATGTTATGCAGATGACTTAATGAGATATTATCATGCTCTGAAAAAGTGAGATTATGAGGCCCCGTCATATGAGCGACCATGGCTTGGAATTTGTTAGCATTCAGATCTTGAGGTACATTTGTTTCCAATAGCACTTGTTCTAATATGTATTTGTGTTTTGGTGAAAGTTTTAGTAACTCTAGTATAGATATTTGAGCAGGAGTTTTACATAGTTGGTTGACTAAATCATATTGAATTTTGGGTATAGTGTTTTTTGTTGACGTATGTCCCTTCAAGACATTATTTTGAGCTTTGGTTGTTATGTTGACAGATTCATGATTACGTTGGTCTTGGATTGTGATGACGTTTACATGATTGTCTACAACCAATATATGATTGATGGTGTTATTATAGATGTGATTGATACAAGCCCCATGGGTATCGTTTGAAATTGAAGCTCCATCTTTGTTGTAGTTTGGAAGAGGATTCTTAAAGGCTCCATGGTCACCATTTGTCTTGAGACCATCCACTGTTAAATCACCTCTATCAATCATGTCTTGAACAATGTTTTTCAATCTCATGCAATCATTTGTTTGATGACCTTTGTTGCGATGGAAATCACAAAAGTGTAAGTCATTCCACCAAGGTGGTTTGATTTGTGGTTCATAGTTGTTGATCGCGGGTAAAGAGATAATTTTGTTTGCCAAGAGTTCTCTGAATGCTGACTCCAGTGATTGACCCAAAGGTGTGTAGACATGTGTTTGAAAATTTATGGTGTTACCTCGTGAATTGTTATTAGGTCCTAGATTTGTGTGATTGTTTTGAGCATTGCTGGTATTATTGGTGTTGTTGGTATTGGGTTGACCTTGATTGGTATTCGGTGAGTAATTATTAGTGTTTGGGTTAGCACCTTTGGGGTTCTTTGTAGCTTGAGGATTTCCTAATAAGGCGAGCATGAGTTTCTTAGATTTTAGATCATGTGGTTCATTGCCTCCTTCATTTCCATTGTTCTTATTTCTAGTCTAGAATCTAGATTTGTCTAAGTTGTTGTTGTTTTGGTTATTGTAGTTTGATGAACTTGTTCCTTCTTTGAATAATTTGAGCATTCCTTTCTTGACACATGCTTCTTCTACTTGAATGTTGTTTTCAATCAGTTTAGCGAAAGATGGTATGCATTGGAGCTTGAGCCTGTAACTCATCTCACTATTCAAGTTATCGATGAAAATTTCATTTTCTCCTTTTCAAGAATATCTCGAGGATATCGTGAAACCATACATCGCCAACATTGAAGGAATACCATGAATGTTTCATTGTTTTTCTATTTTGTATTACAAACATCTAGCATGGTAATAGAATGTTGAATGTTATAGGAATATTGAGTGATGAATTTGTTGACTAGTTCATCAAATGATCTGATAGGAGGTGTGATTTGGATAACCATTCCATTGTTTGTCCTCCCAAACTTCATGGGAATAACCTCATCAGATAGGTGTCATCATGAGAAAATTCAAGACTCATGGTATAAAATTCTCTAACATGATCACGAGGATCATTTTTTTCATTGTATTTATCAAATTTAGGAATGTCTGAGTTTGGAGGAAAAGGGACCATGTGCAATCTTTTGTCAAATGGATAAGGACAAATTTCATTTAGTGAATACTATACTATTGTCCCTTGTTGCATGTCTTGCATTTGTCTTTGTAACATTTGCATTTGTTGAGTAAGGGCAACCAAAGGTGCATTGTTTTGCCGAGGGAAGAGTTCTTCCCTTGCATTAATCCTGGGTTGAAATGGTGTATGGAACGATATATTTTTCTCAGGGATGTTTTGTTTAGGAATATCTTGCTCAGGGTCACGTGTATCCTCTTCTCTTTGTCTTTCTTGATATTTAGAATTTTGAGATTAAAGAGGGGAAAATAGATTTGAAGGTCAAATGATCAAAACATAATGAAATAAACATGCAGAATACTAAAATATCATTAAAAGACCATTTCACCTTGTTATTATACCTTCTCCTTCGGATTGAGCTTGATGAAGTGAAAGCGCCCCTTGATAATGCTCCACTTGATGTGCTCCTTTGATTGCTGGATGTGGATGGCTCTCCAATGTTGTGCACAAATGGAATGGATTTGAAAAATGATAAGGATGAGATGATCAAGTTGCCAAGATGATTTCTTGGGCTCAAAAGGGCAGCATAAACTTATTGGATTTCAAGATGTTTTGAATGAAGGGATGGAGCCCTATTTTATAGGAATAGGAGAGGAAAACGAATGGCTAGGATGAATTCAAGATGAAGGGCTAAGATTTACTTGTGAACTCACACAAGGTCCAAGAGAGGGTGAGGAGACCAAGAAATATGCCTTAAAGGCATTTCGTATCTCCACACTCCACAAGATGCATTGGAGGAATTAAAAATTCCTTGGGAGAGGGGATGCCTAGAAGAATGTGTGATTTTGAAAATCTTACATTCACCTAGGAAAAGAGCATTTAAAGTTAGTGGTTGGATGAAAAAAACAAAGAGTTGACTTTGTGGCTAATCATGATGATTAACCATTAATGACTCATTAGGAGAGGGATTAGAGGAAATGTTAGGTGGAATTAATATTTGTAGGAGAATTTGACTAGGAGAGAGAATGAGTGGAGGGAATAAAAAATTAAAAGAATAATGTTAAGTGAGTTTAGGGAGTTTCTAGAAGAATTTGTTAGGTTAATGATAAATTAAGAAGATGATTTGTAGGAATCATGTAGGTTAACTAATTAATTGAAATTAATTAGCTAAGAGGAAGATTTGTGAGGATTTGATTTTTTAGAAGAATAAAGAAAGGGATTGATTTATTAAATAAATCAATCACATGCTATAGTGACAATATTAATTATATTTAATTAATATTGAGAGGAATTTGAATTAACATAATTAATTAATTAATTATGCAAGGAATTAAAAATAATTAAAATAATTATTTTTAAGTGTCTACATTTTGCCCCTCTTTGAAGTTTGGTGTGATGACACATTGATTCAAAGAATAATCTTGTTTTGATGTTGATATTGGTTTGATAGGATGCCCCGGCTCTTGATTGATAGATTATGGTATGGTGATGCCCCCTTAGGAGATCAATTGAGGTATTTGATCTTTGGAGTTATTGCAAAATTGACATCTTGATAGATTTGATTTGATTCGATTGGTAAGATCTAGATTCAGTTTGGTTTCAAGAAGAATTCATCCTGTATAAGAAAAAGATGATCAAAGTGTCTGGTTTCAAGAAGGATTCATCCTGTATAAGACATGATTGATCACAATATCTAGTTTCAAGAAGGATTCATCTTATATAAGACATGATCAAAGTGTCTAGTTTCAGGAAGGATACATCCTGTATAAGACATGACTGATCACAACATTTGGTTTCAGGAAGGATTCATCCTATATAAGACATGATCGGAGTGTCTAGTTTCAGGAAGGATACATCCTGTATAAGACATGACTGATCACAATGTCTGGTTTTAGGAAGGATTCATCCTATATAAGACATGATCAGATCACAACGTCTAGTTTCAGGAAGGATTCATCCTGTATAAGACATGATCAGAGTGTCTGGTTTCAGGAAGGATACATCCTGTATAAGACATGATTAGATCACAACATCTGGTTTTAGGAAGGATTCATCTTGTATAAGACATGATTAGATCACAACGTCTAGTTTTAGGAAGGATTCATCCTGTATAGGACATGATTGATGACAACGTTTGGTTTCAGGAAGGATTCATCATGTATAAGACATGATCGGAGTGTCTGGTTTTAGGAAGGATACATCCTGTATAAGACATGACTGATCACAATGTCTCGTTTTAGGAAGGATTCATCCTATATAAGACATGATTAGATCACAATGTCTAGTTTCAAGAAGGATTCATCGTGTATAAGACATGATCAGAGCATCTAGTTTCAGGAAGGATACATCCTGTATAAGACATGAATCCGAATCAAAATTGATTATGTGAGGAAAAAAAAATAGAGGAAGAAAACTTAAGGTGGAAGGGATAGATGAGGAACAAATATGAACCAGTCGTGAGGTATTTGGAAAGAGGAATACGAGATGCGAGACTGCAGAGGAAAATGGGGGCAATTGAGAACTCCATGGGATTATTGAGTTTAGGATTTGATGGAATGATGGTGAGATTTTGTGCACAACAATGTGGAGAGCCAACCTAGTTTGATGTTGCCCTGAGTGACTTGCACCATTGATTATAGAAATCAAGATGCCATGAGAAATGCAGGGCGTGGACTGACTCTGTAGACAAATAGGAATTTCTTGCACACAACAATGAAATTGTTAAGAAACACTAGTACAGAGTTGTGGGTTCGTGCAAGGAAACCCTCAAACACACCGATACCTCTTGTACACGAGAGGGTAAGTGTTGATAAACACTAGTACCAGGTCACCGATTTATATAAGAAGGATCCAAAACATGCCATACTATGAAATATGCCCCAATATGCACCTATCATAACATACCTGGATATGGAAGAACCCAGGCAGTCGTAAATAGTGGCAGTCATAGGGCAAAAGATGCAAGCCTATATGAAAAGATCTAACAAAATCTAACAAGTCTCTTGCTTGCGACCACATGATACCTCTTGCCAAGAGTAGAACTAGGATGGACTTGGGAATGTTTCTCAAGACTTCTTGAAGCTTACACACATAGGCATAAAATCTCGGTTTCAATGGGACATTCCTTGTTCATGACTTAGGTGAAGACTTCATCATCATATGCATGTTTTATTGGGAGGTGGAAAAGAAGGAATGTTGTGCATGGGTGGGCTGGATGGTAGATGATTTGTAGTATCAACGTGATAGACAGTGGATTTGGTTATTTACCTTGGCATCTGCATAGAGGTTTTCACCAAGGTACTTGTCCATAGCGCCACCAAGTGGTTTTCACTAATGGACGAATTGTTTTTTTTTTTTCTTTTTCTGATTTTTTAAATTTTTTGTGTCATAAGGTGCCTGTTTGCCAGGTTTTCACCAAAGTGATGATTTTTTCAGGATCTTTCTCAATTTTTTTTTTAATTTTTCTTGATTTTTTTTTTTTTGACAATTCAAGACTTTCTGAAGACTAAGCATAAAATCTTTTGAGGTGCATGATATTCATTGGATCATCCAAAGGATCGCCTTCAGGAGTAGCCAACTGATAAGCTCCTGATCCATATTTTGCTGTGATTACATATGGTCTAAGCCAATTAGGCTCGAACTTTCCTTTCTTTTCTCTTTCTTGTAGATTTTTCTGATTTTACATGAGGACAAGATCACCAACTTGGAATTCTCCCGGGTTCTGACTTTTTTATGATAACTCAGGCACAAACAGTTTTGATATACCTAGAGATGATTCAAAGCCTTGAGGCGTCTTTCATCTAACAATTCTAGCTCTTGTAAGTGGGCAATTCTGTATTCTTCCTTTGGTAGGATGTTTTGCAGGGATACCCTTAGAGAGGGGATCTCGATCTCAAGGGGAAGGATGGCTTTGGAACAAAATACTAGGGAATAAGGAGTGGCACTTGTGGGGATACGGATGGAGGTATAGTAGGTCCACAATGTAGGATGGATTTGGAGGTGCCAATCATGGCCCGCTTCATTGACTGTCTTTTTGAGGATTTTTATTAGGGTTTTATTAGAAGCCTCAGTTTGGCCATTGTCTTGGGGGTAATATGGAGTGGAGAAGCGGTGTTGGATGTTGAATTTTTGGCAGAGTTCTTTAACATCCTGGTTTTTAAATTGTTTACCATTATCTGTGATGATAACTTTTGGGATGCCATATCGACAGATTAAGTAGTTCAGGATGAATTTGGATATTTGCTTGTCGGTGGTGAAAGTAAGAAGGATAGCCTCTACCCACTTGGTGAAGTATTCGGTGGCGGTGATAATGAATTTATGTCTGTTGGAAGATGAAGGGTGGATTTTCCCAATGAGATTGAGCCCCCACTACGAGAAGGGCCATGGTGTAATGAATGGCTACAATTCTTGTGATGGTGCATGAATCTTGTCACCATGTTGTTGGCAAGGGATGCATTTCTTCACATAATTGTATGCATCTTCTTCCATTTTAGGCCAATAGTATCCTGTTCTCAAAAATTTTTTAGCCAATGTGAGTCCACTTGAGTGTGCCCCACAAATACCCTCGTGTACTTCATGTAATGCCCATTCAGCTTCTTGTTTATCCAAACACCTTAGGAGGGATCCATCAAAATGCCTTCCGAACAAGGTGTCTGCAAGGATGGTGTAACGAGCACATCGGTGGATGAAGGTTTGCTATTGGGTTTTGTGAGGTGTGGGGGAATGGTGTTGTCTTTGAGGAAAGCGAAGGTTTCTTGGTACCAAGGGGACTTGGGACCAATGAGAACACACACCATTTCAGATTCTAGTAGGTCATATGCCGGTATAAACAATTGCTCAACCAAGAACTCGCACTTCTGACTATGTGTTGGCATTTGAAAGAAGGAGCCAATGGTGGTCATTGCATCTACAACCTTGTTGTTTGTTCGTGGGATTTGGTCAAACTTGATTGCCATGAAATGTTGCTTAAGATCTTTAGCCATGGTACGGTAGGGAAGGAATTTATCATCTTTTGTCTGGTATTCATCATTGACTTTCTTTATGATGAGTTGGGAATCGCCATAGACTTGTAATTCCTTTATTTTCCAGTGGATAGCCAAGCATAAACCTGTGATGAGGGCCTCATATTCTGCTATGTTAGTAATACATGCAAAGGCTATCTTGTATGATTTGGGGATGCCATCTCCTTGAGGTGTGACCAATAATATTCGTGCCCCCGATCCATTTTGAGTGTAGGAGCCATCAAAGTACAATTTCCATGTGGAGGATGTGGTAACAGTCATAATGAACTCATCTGGTAATTCTGTGAGAAGAGGATGGTCACTTGGAAGTGGAGCTTCAGCCAACTGATTTGCAATGACTTGTCCCTTGATTGTCTTTCTGTCCACATATTCAATGTCAAACTCGCTTAAGAGCATGACCCATTTGGTAGTTCTGCTAGTGAGAGCAGCTTTGGACAAGAGATATTTAAGTAGATAAATTTTAGCAATTAATTTTGTCTTATTATTTAGCATATAGTGTCGTAGTTTCTGTGTGCTGAATACTAATGCCAAACATGCTCTTTCAATGGGGGTGTAATTGAGTTCATATCCTACCAATGTCTGACTGATGTAGTAAATGACATGTTCCTTCCCTTGATCATCTGTTTGAGCCAATAATGCCCCCAATGCCACTACAGTAGCACATATATACAAAATAAGGGGTTTTCCAGGAGTAGGAGTCATCAATACTGGAGGTGATGCTAGATATTCTTTTAATTTCTCAAAGGCCTTTTGACATAAGCAATCCCATTTAAATTTTGTGTCTTTACGCAATAGGTGTGCAAATGGATGGCACTTGTTTGCTAGCTATGAAATGAAACGCCTGACAGATTGGAGTTTTCCCTAGAGACTGCACAGTTTTCTGAGAGTTTTTGGTGGAGGCATTTCCATAATAGCTTTTACCTTTGCGAGATCAACCTTGATGCCTCTACAGGAAACAATGAATCCCAGTAGTTTTCCCGATGTGACACCAAACACACACTTTTTGGGATTTAGGTGCAGCTTGTATTTTTCCAATCTTTCGAAGATCTATTTTAGAATGGGGATGTGTTCTTGTCTTGTCTTGGATTTTCCTAGCAGATCATCCACGTAGTCCTCCATAATTTTGTGCAAGAGATCATGAAAAATTATTGTCATTGCACATTAATACGTAGCTCCAGCATTTTTAAGGCCAAAAGGCATGACCCGGTAACAGAAGGTACCCTATGGTGTTTTGAATGCAGTTTTATGTTGATCCTCATCTACTATCTTAATTTGGTTGTATCTAGAAAACCCATCCATTAGTGATAACATTTCATGTCCTACTATAAGGCCCACAATCATGTCTATATTGGGGAGCAGGAAATCATCTTTAGGACAAGCTATATTTAGATCTCAAAAATTTGTGCAGATGTGGATGCCCCCAACAGGTTTGCTGACAGGTACAATGTTGGAGACCCATTCAATATAATCTATTGGTTTGATCATTTCTATGTCTAACAACTTTTGGAGTTCTGCCTTGACCAAGAGTGCAATATGTGGATGTATTTTGCACAAATTTTGTTTTACAGGTTTTGCATCTAGGCGGACTGGAAGATTGTGAACCACCAAGGCAGGGTCCAACCCTGGCATATCGAAATAGGACCATGCAAAATTGATTTTTACCTCTATTAGGAAGTTGATGAAGTCTTGTTTCTTGATTTCTGTGAGGGATTTGGCAATGAGCACATTTTTCAAAATGACCTCGGTGCCCATGTTGATGCTATCTGTTTCTTCTATCAACAAATTTGATTTGTCCTATGGAAGGTAACCAATGGTAGGGAGGTCAAATCCCTCATCGTCAAGTGCCTTTTCCAAGCTTTCACTTTTAGATACGCCCTTTGTTTTTATTTCTTGTTCATCCAAAGGCACTTTAGGGAGGTTTTCACCTAGGGAATCATATTTTTTTCTTTTATTATCTTTTTTGTGGCTAAGGGCATTGACTTGACTACCAAAGTATCCCTTTTCGTATAGTTGAATACCCTCGATTCTGCTACAATCTTCCATATTTTGCACTATTAGGAGAGCAATGAGATCATTATCGTCGGCGTAGTTATCTAAAGTGGGTTTGTCTTGTTGGCCCTAATCAATGAGTTTAGGATGGACAAGATGTAGCTCAAGTGAAGTGGGAGGGGTTACGGTGGTGATGGTATTGATGTAAGCATCCAAGAAGATATCTTTCTCATATTCATAAGGCATTTCGTGGAATTCCTCTTCGTTAGCGATTTCAATATCCAAAGAAGGACTAGAAGGGGCACCAGCGATAGTAATCTTAGGCACCAGGGTGTACCCCAAGCCTCTGTTATATTTGTAGGAGATAGGATTTATGGTTGTTTTTCTTCCTTTCTCCTCTGGCCCCAGGCCATGTCCTTTGTAACCCATTTTTTCAACTATGGCAGATGCTTTTGGGTACATTTCTTTGAATATTCTTGTTGGATCTTCATCTTCTTCCTAGTACAACCATGAAGAGATATCTGCTTCGAGGTTCTCATTATCAAGTGGGCCCCATTGCTAGAAGGTGGTGTTTTGGCATTGCATGACTAGTTTTGGGTCCTTTTTAGTCTCTTTTGGTTTGCTAAATGACTTAGTAGAGAGAGGGAGGTTGCCTATCTTCCAATTTGTATTCTCCATAGCCATTGTCCAAGAACTTGATTTGATTATTTGGTTGGGATGATGTGGAGGCAACATTTGATGTGTCAGATGGAGGTGTTGGCGAGGGTCTATTTAGTGGGCAATGATACAGATGCTTCCCCTCTAATAGTTTGCAATATTGAAAAGGTTGGGGATCACCTTTGATAGTGATCTCTCTTTTGTTATAGGGGAATTTGATGCATTGGTGATAGGTGGAGGGTACGGCTCGCAAGGAATGAATCCATGGCCTCCCGAGGACAATGTCGTAGGGGAGGTCAAGATTTAGTACTTGGCAAGGGGTTTCAATTGTAATGGGGCCCACTTGAAGTGGTAAGGTGACCACGCCCTTTGAAATTCTTTTTGCATCATCATATGCCTTTATTGTGATCCTTCTTAATGTGTCTATCAGATCCTCAGAAAGTCCCAATTGCTTTATTAATTTGTATGTGCACAAATTAAGCCCGGATCTACCATCTATCAAGATACGTTTGACCTTGTGCTTGTGGATAAGAGCTTTGATGTGTAAAGGTTTGTTATGGCCTTCATCTATGGGAGCATCTTTGGAGTTAAATACAATGTGTTGCTAGGAAGCAAGGTTTCCAATGAGGGCTTGGAATTGGGTGGTGTTGATGTTATCTAGAACGCGTGATTGGAGAAGGTCTTGTTCCAAAATTTCTTTATGGACTGGGGAGGTCTTGAGAAGTTCCAAAATGGAGATCTATGCAGGTGTCTTACCAAGCTAATCAAGGAGGTCATATCGGTGGGTGGAAGACATGGGTGGGGGGTTTGGTGGGGGAGGAACTCCTTGGATGGTGATTCTTCCTTGGTGTGTAGCTGCATTGCAATCATTCTGGAAATGGGAGGTGGAAGGCATGGCGCCTTGAATGACTATCCTAGCAGGATTTGGTCTACTTTGGGAAGAAGGAGAATTGACTCCTTGGATGGTTATGACATTGACATGATTGTCTGTAGGTTCAAGGTGACCTACCAAAAAATCAAAATCGGTTATGTGATTAGCGTAGTCATAACCCATTGCATTAGATGATGAGCCTTTTCCTTTATCATGCTTCGGGAAGGGTTCCTGGTACATTTTGAGTTTGTCATTGTTATTACCAGGTTTTGCATTTGCTACTTCAATATCACCTCTATCAATGAGGTCTTGTATATAGATCTTTAGTTTCATACACTTTCATGTATCATGTCCCTTGATACGATGGTATTCACAATACTCATTTTCATTATACCATCTTGGTTTAGGTTGATTGGGGTCAAACGGGCGAGTGATTGGAAAAACCAGTATACCTACTTAGACAAGTTTTTGAAACACCACTTCAATAGGCTCAGCCAAAGGAGTGAAATCTCTTGGAGTCTTGTTATTCGATCGAGGTGGTCGTCCCTGGATTGAGACATTGTTGTGAGGTTTTTTGGATTGATTTGGATTGTCTCGATTATTGAATTGATGATTGTTGGTGGTGGATTTTGGGGGAGCGGCCACAGTTTGGACCCGCTTTGCATCAGTTATACCATCATTGACCACATTTTTGTTTTTGGACCAGAATTTTGGCTTGTTGTTATAATAAGAGGAAAAAGTTTGTGTTGATTTCTGGTAATGTTTCAAGGTTCCTTCCTCCAACAAGACACATTGGAGGGCGAGGCCCTTATCTATCAATTTTTGGAAGGATTTGATACATTGAGATATTAAAGGTCTTCAAAGTTCAAGCACCAAGTTCTTTTGGAATAGCTCAATTTGATGTTGTTCTAGCATGTCCCACTGGAATTTCTTGATAAGATGTCACCATTTTTGTAGGAAATTGGCGAAGGTTTCTCCAAGCCTTTGTTCTGTATTACATAAGTCCATCATAGATACATCATTACCTATGTTGTATGCATAGTGGGCCACAAATTTTTCTCCCAAGTCTGGAAAAGAGACAATGGAACCTCATGGTAAAGATGAGAGCCATGCCAAGGCGTCTCCCGTGAGACTCTTGGGAAAGAGTCTGCAAAGATAAAGGTCACTATAAGAGACTTCTTGGCATAAGATGTGGAATTCTCGGACATGGTCACGGGGATCTCCTTTGCCTTCATACTTGGTGAATTTAGGGATCTCAAATCCTGGGGGATATGGTGCAACTGATATAGACGGGTCGTAAGGACAAGGGCAGAACTTTTTGAATGAGTAAGTTTTCCTTTTATTAGTACTTTGTTTCATGTCCTTAATGACATTCTTCATGTCTTGAATTTCCTTGATGAGGTCTTTACATGTACTTTGATATTGATGAATTGTATCTGCCCCAAGAATTGGATGAACCAAAGAAGGTGCACCACCACTAGTATATTGATATGATGAGGAGGTGGGAATGTGGGATGTGATGACTGATGTCGCTGAGGTTTGAGGGACAGTTGGTTGCGGTCCGCCAACTATTGTGACGAAATTGAATACGGCCCAGATAAAATTTGCGACATTGCTGGGAGGAAGGGAAGTTTGTGGAATAGAAATTTGTGGTTGAATAGAAGGAGGTGGTATAGAAGTTTGTTGGAGAATGGATGAGATCGGATTTGATAGTGGTATGGATGGTAAGGAGGAAGAAGGTGGGATAGAGACCATGGTGGGAGGTACCGCGGGTGGCATTGATTGAGCCTAGATGATTGATGGGGCTGCAATTGATTGAGTTTGAATAATAGGTGCAGCACTTTGTGTGGGAGCGAGGTCTCCTGTGGTTGTTGGGTGAGAGCGGATCTATTAAATTCAGGTGGAAGTTGAGCTCCATGTTCAAGGAGAGTTTTCAAAAGTGCAGTAGGATTGTGTTTAATAAACTTTTCCATCATCTCTTGGTTATAAGAATCCACCAGGAAAGTTTGTACTTCTGGACAAAGTTCATCTTGGTTAACCATGTCAAGATTTTGACTTTGATCTTGATTGCTAAGTTGCCCACTTTGTGTATGATCTTGCGTGGGATCTTCATATAAGACACCAATGTCTGGCATGCCATATTGTTGTTCAGCCATCTTTTTCTTTTGGGATCAAGTTGCGACCATACATGATATTTGTGATGAAAAGACTTAGGAAAAATGTGATGAAGGGACTTAAGAAATTTGTGATGAAAGGATTTGAGAAATTTGTGATGAAAGGATTTAAGAAAATTGAGGATGAAAGGATTTAAGAAATTTGAGGATGATTGATGAAGAAGGTATGGTAGTGATGGTTTAGAAGAAACTTGATAACTAGGTTGTCTTTGACATGAATACGACTTAATGGAGGATCGATTTGAATGGCAAGTAGTATGAAGGGATATGACCAACCTGATTTGGACAATAATAGGTGTTTCAAAGGACAAACTTGAATGTTGACATAGAGGATAAACTCTTAGCTTCTCTCTTGGGCTTATGAAAAATGGGACAGACAAAGTTTTGATGCAATTTTGGACTTTGTGTGGGTAATGACTTGGGCAATTGTTTGTGTCTTGACAAATGTTTTTGCAAAGTGTTTGGGGATAGTGATGTGTTTTTAGTCTACTCTTGGCAAGTATGTATCAAACAAAGCAAACACAGTGATCAAATGCATATTATATCAAAGACACTCATGCTCATATACAACATTCTTAAGGCTGGCAAGGACAATAGTCATTGAATCCTAATTGGTTTCCCATCTACGCTTACCCAGAGTGGACACTTAGATGCTTGACCCCACTGGCTCCCCTCCACGACACTCACTTCTCGGGGCAGCCAAGCATCAATTTCTATGAAAACTCCTCATGGCAAACTTTGTGTCTCTACTAAGGGCCATAAGAATATGGGCCGCTTCAGACGTCCGACCTCTTGCACCAATGACTAGAAGGTTTTTGGTCACTATGAACAAGGTGTTTAGTAAGTCTTCCCATTAGGAGCTACCCTTCAAAGTTGCGCAAGTGCAATTGAGGCCTATAGCCCAACGAAGCACCAAAAACTTAGTAGTCACACAAGCATGATTAAGATCTCTAAGATCCTACTAAGCATCCAATGTGAGAGTGAACTCTCATATAGCCCCAACCATTAACCCTTTCGTAGTCAATGGCCTATTTATTATAGTGAGTTGGGAACCCCAAATCTAGGTGTACTCACTTGGGTCATTCCCCTCTTACCTTCTTAAAGAGAAAGTTGGGAGGGCAGGCCCGCTAGAGGTAAGCACACAATCAAACAAGAAAAGGTTGGACGGTCTGGATTTCTAATCGTCTAGTAAGATGAGAGCATACTTTCCTACCTTTACACTTTTCATAAAGACACATAAGACAATGGTTCATTCCATTTTAATTAATATCTAGGTGCCTAATTTAAATAAATGCACAATATTTGGTTGAATCAGCTAGGCAACCTACAAAACCATTTGATTAGTAGTTTGAAAAATGAAGTCTTCAAAAATCGTCCTGCAAAACAACTTGATTAGTAGTTTGGAAAAATAGGGTCTTCAACAAGCATCCTGCAAAAAACAACAAAATGACAAAAATATTAATTTTTTTTATTTTTTGGGAATGAATAGAAAAACATGAATAAATTTTTTTTTACTAATGACAAATGTGAATTTGAAGAAAGCTTTGATGGGTAAATGGGGTTTGACTAGGTTTTTGCCACTTTCCAAGGGATAGGCAAGCGAAAAATGGGGATTTTGGAGGAGAGATGAAAGAATGGGAGAATTTGTCTAAGAGGGACAAAGAAGAAAAAGTTGGAGATGGATAATATGAAAAAAATTTGGAGGTGATTGGATAAAAGGGGAAGGAGTTATGACAAACCCTAAAAATAGAGAAATATGGGATTTTGGGCTTCAAAAAGTGGATTTTTGGGATAAAGCCTCCAAGGAAGGAAATGTGGAAAATGGCAATGCGGAGAATTTGGTGAAGTTTGGAGGAAAATGGAGTCGAGATAAAGAAGATATGGCGAATTTTTTTTTATTTTTTATTTTTACCTTAGATTTAATAGAGCAGACAGAAACCTTAGATTTAATAGAGCAGAAACCCTAAATCTAACAAAATAAAAAAAATGTCAAAGGTCCAGATTTCTGATTGTCTAGATAGACAAGAGCATAATCTCCTACTTTCACACTTTCCTATAGTCAAACATATTATCTTTAAATAGAGCAGATAACAGGAAATAAAAAAAAAAGAAATGCAGACTACAGTTAGCGCCTAAAAATTTCAAATAGATTAATAGAGCAAACAGTAACACTAAACAGATAGAAAAGTGTCAAAGGTCTGGATTTCTGATTGTCTAGATAGACAAAAGCATACTTTCCTATTTTCACACTTTCCTGCGGTCAGAGCATACAGTCGCACTAAATAAAATAGAAAAGTGAAAGGTCTGGATTTCTGATTGTCTATATAGACAAGAACATACTCTCCTCCTTTCACACAAATTTTAATTAAACAGAGCAGACAATAGAGCAAATAACAGATCAGATAACAGGAATTCAAATTCCCACAAAAATGTTCGCTCTAATCGCAGAGCTATAGTGCTGAAACTAAAACAGAAACAGAAAAAGAACAGAAA
This sequence comes from Cryptomeria japonica, assembly GCF_030272615.1. NCBI lineage: Eukaryota > Viridiplantae > Streptophyta > Pinopsida > Cupressales > Cupressaceae > Cryptomeria > Cryptomeria japonica. Next base: position 146,699,567 of record NC_081411.1, read on the forward strand.
CAAAAATGTAACAGAAACAGAAAAGAAGTTGTTGCACCGAAATACAGAGCTGCTATTCTAGAACCTACAAAAAAGTTTTGTTTTTTCTGCAGTCACGCTATTCTGGAACTTGCGTCTCACGACTCACAAAAACCTAAAAAAAAACATTAGTTCTTAGGGACGTGGGTCCCACTGGGTGTGCCAAAATGAAGAGGGGAAAATAGATTTGAAGGTCAAATGATCAAAACATAATGAAATAAACATACAGAATGCTAAAATATCATTAAAAGACCATTTCACCTTGCTATTTTACCTTCTCCTTCGGATTGAGCTTGATGAAGTGAAGGCGCCCCTTGATAATGCTCCACTTGATGTGCTCCTTTGATTGTTGGATATGGATGGCTCTCCAATGTTGTGCACAAATGGAATGGATTTGAAAAATGATAAGGATGAGATGATCAAGTTGCCAAGATGATTTCTTGGGCTCAAAAGAGCAGCATAAACTTGCTGGATTTCAAGATGTTTTGAATGAAGGGATAGAGCCCTATTTTATAGGAAGAGGAGAGGAAAACGAATGGCTAGGATGAATTCAAGATGAAGGGCTAAGATTTACTTGTGAGCTCACACAAGGTCCAAGAGAGGGTGTGGAGACCAAGAAATATGCCTTAAAGGCATTTCGTATCTCCACACTCCACAAGATGCATTGGATGAATTAAATATTCTCCAAAAAAAGATATCATGGGGATTGGAGGAATAAAAAGGAATTAAAAATTCCTTGGGAGAGGGGATGCCTAGAGGAATGTGTGTTTTCAAAAATCTTACATTCACCTAGGAAAAGAGCATTTAAAGCTAGTGGCTGGATGAAAAAGACAAAGAGTTGACTTTGTGGCTAATTATGGTGATTAACCATTAACGACTCATTAGGAGAGGGATTAGAGAAAATGTTAGGTGGGATTAATATTTGTAGGAGAATTTGACTAGGAGAGAGAATGAGTGGAGGGAATAAAAAATTAGAAGAATAATGTTAAGTGAGTTTAGGGAGTTTCTAGAAGAATTTATTAGGTTAATGATGAATTAAGAAGACGATTTGTAGGAATCACGTAGGTTAACTAATTAATTGAAATTAATTAGCTAAGAGGAAGATTTGTGAGGATTTGATTTTTTAGAAGAATAAAGAAAGGGATTGATTTATTAAATAAATCAATCACATGCTATAGTGACAATATTAATTATATTTAATTAATATTGAGAGGAATTTGAATTAACATAATTAATTAATTAATTATGCAAGGAATTAAAAATAATTAAAATAATTATTTTTTAGTGTCTACAGAGATCTTGTTCGAAAAACGTCTGGGTCAAGGTCCTGAGGAATTTTAACTCCTTTGCTTGTGAGCATGAGTAGGTATATCTCTTTGTCATTTTCCATGAGTCTTTCTACAAGTTTTTGAAATGAAGCACTATCTTGGCATTCCTAAAGAAGTTCTTTAGAAATTTCAGTATCCTCTAGATGTGGACCTTCAAAAGGATTCGATAATCTCTGATTCATACTGGGTTCTTCTTGTGCCTCGCTTTGTCTCCTTTGTTGAGAGCGAGTGACAATAGGCATTTTAGAAATATTCGGGGGTTGGTGGTGGTAAACTTGGGAAGTTATAAGTGATGCAGTCTTCGAGAAAGAATGCTGGATTGATCTTTCTTCCACGTTTTATGATTTGACTGAATGTGGATTTTTGACAATATGCTCTAGTCTTCAAAGGCTCCTTGTCAAATTCGGTGGATTTGTTCTGGATATAAAGTTTCACGTGATGAAGAAATGTTCAATGAGATTTGAAGAGTTAATAATTGATGTATAAAAAATTATTTCTTTTGACAAATTTGGAAAAACTTGGTTGTTGTTTCTTCAACGTGGTGTTACGATAAATATTCTTTCTTCTCAGAATATGAGGATTAGTCATGCATAAGTGATTAATGGTTTCCTTTGAATTGTTTTGGATTCAGTTTATCTTGTTTTGAAGACTTCAAGTTTTACTTTATCAAAGTGAAGGTTTAGATGCCCCCTCACAACAAAGTGTGTCAAATGATATGAATAAAGTTTCCCGATATGGAAACTTGATTTGACAACTTGAGGTTTTGAACAAGTGTGTTTGGGATAAAATCCATGAGATAATAAAGGACCTATTCATCACTTGTGATGATGTTTCCTGATTTTGATAGGATAGATATTTTTATCATGCAACCAGTTTTGGATTTTGGACAACCTTGTTTGATTCGAAATTTGCCCTAGAAATAGCTTTTAATGTTCTATTTTTGATATTCTATTTTGACGAAAATGAAGTTGATGAAAGGAGGTTTTAAAAAATGTTTTCAAAATTTTCCAAATTTATCTCTGTTCTGCCCCCTATTTTTCTAGTTTTGATTACGCGCTAAAGCAGAGACCCTATGCGCTACAAAAGTTTCCTAAAGCATTAAGGGAAATACCCCACTTGCTAAGCTTCCTCGATCTACGTGCTTGTTGGTTAAGAATGTTTAATTTTGTTTTTTGTTTTTCTTAAAAGATCATGCGCTAGTATGGGCCTTCCACGTGCTAACTGATGAACCCTATGTGCTAGTGTTTGACTCCTACATGCTAAGCTGATGCTTCAACGTGCTAGGGTGTTTTCCAGACGTGCTAACTATTTCTAGTTTTTTTGTGAAGCGCTATTGTGAATACTTTACGTGCTAAGGATAAGACTTGACACGCTAAGATATGATTGATACATGCTAAGATGTTGCTCTTAAGTGCTAAACTTCCCTAGTTGGATTATTTTCTATGATTTTGGGTGTTTTGTCTTAAGTTTTTAATGCTGATGGATGATTTTCTGAAGTAATAAATGCAAAGACAGCACAAAATACATAACCATTTTGCCTAATCTAAATAATAAGTGTATATTTGGCGAGGATGTGTTCAAATCTCCAATGTTTCAATAGGTTTGATTACAAAGAATACACTTCAAAAAGACTCTTTATTCAAGGGTCATAAGTAATACCATAGCCCACTAGTCTTGATACTCCATCAGCTCAAATAGTCGTGTCACCCCCTATGGGGCGCCCATTTTTTTTCCTTTTGCTAGAAATTAACTCAAAGTGAATTGCTTCACAATTGAGTAGTTATCTTGGGAGATATATGGCGAGTAATCTTGGGGGCGGATTCTTCCCCACCCTTGCACTATGATATTACAAATGTTTGGTTACTGACTCGGCTCAAGGTTTCTATTGGTAAGGTTCATAATCAAGCTTCTTGTTTGATCATCAGTGATAAACTCCATCAAGAGGCTTCCTAGCCTTTATAACAAAGGCTTTACGTATCTCAAGAATACTAGGGGAAGGCTAATCACTACGCATAACCATTGAAAAGGACTTTCATCACTTTCCACTTTTGATTATAGTGGGTTGGAACACTTGGTGTCAAAGTCATTTTCCACTTAGGTCGTTCCCTTCACACCAACCATGAATGGCTTTAAGAGTTTCTCAACCCCTCGGGAAGGCAGGCCTGCTAAAGGATGTAAATGCTTTAAATGATTGAAATCATAAGAGTAGTCTGGCTTTTTGATCACCCAGTTAAGGGGAGAGCATATACCTTCTACTTTCAAGACAAGGCAATCAAGTTGTTCTTTTTATCCTTTCAATTTAGTGATTTTCTAAAATCTATATGGAGATGTTGCTGAACAAAAACATGATGTTTATTTTAACCTTTCATGGCAATGATTTTCTGATTTATTGAAAAGAAAGGGTCAACAAAGTAAATCCGATGTTTTGTCAAAAAAATAAATCAATCCAAAGGGGAAGATCTTCCCTCTTTGGATGCAAATGACTTTTGGACCTTGTGTGATTCTTTACCTTGCTAAAACCTAAAATGGATCCTTTTATACACCAAAGGATGGTGAAATTATTTTTGAGCCCTTTGATTTTTCAAAAATGAAAATTCGTGTTGTTCTTTTTAGAGCCCAAATTGAGAAATTTTCTCCTAGAAAAGCAAGAAAAATTTCTTTGTTGTTCTTTTTACTTGCCCAAAATAAAAGTGAGTTCACTTTTAGCTTTTCAAACAAGAATATTAAAAAATTTCAAACCTTTTAACTAACTTAGTTAAGTTAGTAAAAAAAAAAATTCAAACTATTTTAAATCCTTATCTCCTAAATAAACAAAAAAAATGAGCTCCCAAATCTACAAGAAATCATTAGAAATTCTACAAAATGTCAATCAAACCATTAGAAATTTTTTTGGATCTTGTGGACTTCTACAAGTCTAATATCACACCCGGTTAATAATTTTATTTTTTGCCTCTGTCTGTGATGCGCTACAGAACAAACTGTACGCGCTACAATATAATCTGGATGTGCTATCTGATAGGCCTGATGCGCTAAACTATGTTTCAGATGCGCCACTCTGTGTTTTGGAGGCACTGCTCTATGTTTCTTCCACACTAAAACCTATAGGAAATATTAATGAAAATGATGTGCTAAGGTAAAGACTACAAGAGCTATAGAATAGACCCCACACACTAAACAGTAAGCGAGATGCACTAGATTGTTAACCAGATGTGCCAGGGAATGTTTCCCATGTGCTGATTCTTGTTTCCCACATACCTACAAAAGGGATTAAATTCAAAAACTGATTTGATATATGGGGTCAGGCCCCACAGTGGGCACCAGAAATGTATGCAAGAAAAGCGGGTCAATAGAACTTAAAATGTGAAAAATGAAGCTCCAAAAGGCTTGTCTACACACCCATAGGACTTCTTGGTGCAAGCTATGGAGTCATAAAAGATGACTCAACTTCCCAAGGTTGGTTCCATGGTTCTTTATCTCATAAGGTCCCTCAAACCAATGCCTCTACTCTCAGATCACTGAGAAAAGTGGTTTAGGGATGACAAATGTAAGAATGAGGGATGCTTTGATTGGTTTTAACATGAAAATGCAACCTATCTATGCATGATCCTACAAATGAAATGAACTAGTTTATAAGATGACAATATTAGTAATGATGCTATCCTAACATGATATACTAGTTATGTGGTTAAACTATTCATAAAAGAAGCAATCTAAAATGATTATTAGATTAATTCTTATTTGCAAAGAGAGACTAGATGTGTTAAAAATTGAGCATAAGTATGATACTAAGAGCTTGCATATTTGAAAATGGAGGAATGATAACTCTATTTATAGAAAAAATAGGGAAATGGATGGCCAGGATTGAAAGAGATAATCAAGGGTTGAGTTTGAAAGTTGCTCAATCCATGTTCACAATTTTCACCAATGAAATGGTGACAATTGGAAACATAGGGTTGGTTGAGAGGAGATGTAAGAAGCATTAAATGCTTGAGAAGACCTCATGGTTACCTTAGGAGGTAAGGGTTAAGGTTGGGTTAGGATTACCCATTGGATAAAGCTTTTACCCAAAGGATAAACTCTTGTGCAAAGGATTAAGGAATAACCATGGTCAAAGAAATAAATGCTTGATGAGACCCTTGGGTTACATGGAGGTTGAGTTTAGAGAAAGCCTTTAATCATGTTGGAGGGTTGAGTTAACCATTAATGGTTTGGGAGATTTTCAAAGTTAAGTTGTTGAAGCGTTTAAGGATTTTCAAAGACTTTGAGGTTTTGAGAAGTGACTTTCCTTTTCTTAGGGATGTGACAATATTTAGGAGATGGGTTAGGCTAATTTAGAAGTGATTAGAAGAGTCTAGAAGGGGGTTAGGAATAGGGTTTAGGAGGCAAGTGGGAGATGTAGGATTTTGCAAGTGGATGGAGAGATAATAGGATTTAATTGAAATAAAGTTAGTTTAATTCAATTTGGCTGCAATTTGGGAAATTGAATAAATTAGATTTATTCAATTTAGGGTAAAATATTAATTAAATTTGAATTTAATTAAAAAGTGGATAGAAGGGATTTAATTGAATAAAATTATTTATTCCATTAAATGGTAAAAGAGGTTTAGTGAATTCAATTTAAATAAATTTAGTAATTTACTTAATTTAAATAGAGGAATGTGAGTGATTCAATTAAATTGGATTTAATTAAATAGAGGAATGAACATAAAATATTCATTTAGGAATATGGTCATTTTTATATGTCTACAGGTTCCATCATTCTCACAATCACCACTATTAAGACCATCATTCTTAAAATAATTTTCAGCATTTGAACTAATCTCAGAATCGAGAGACACTTCATCATGCATGGGGTCCAACTTAGCTGAAAGAACTTCAACATCTTTTATTGAGATTAAATTTTCAAATTCCCTATCGAAACTTAATGCATGAAATAAATTAATACCTGAATCCTTCTCCTTGAAATCCCCTTCTTCAATGGATGACAAGAACTACTCTATGATCTCTTTTTCACAAAAATAAGTACTATCCAAAACGGCCAACATTTCTTGGGACTGCAACACTTCATCAGTTTGACCATTATTTTGTTTCACTTCTGAATTTTCTTTTTCAATCAGATTTTCAGAATGGGAAACATCTTTACCAAGACATGATTTTGCCTTATTGTGAGCACAATATTCATTAGGAAGACATAGTATTGCTTTATTGTCAAAATGAAATGATTCTACGAAGGACTTATCACAAAATTTTAAACAGTAAGAATCATTTTCATCAACTTCATGTATAAGATTGAAAGCTTCATACTCTAGTTGCATGTAAATCTGAAAATGTTCATCCTTTATACTTTTTTAAACAAGATAACTTTTCATACTATCAAAACTAAAAGTTTCTATTTTTGGTTAAAAGAAAGACCTCAAAAAACCTTTTTCATTCAAGCTCGCAGGTTCTCCAATGTTGTCTTGATTATTCTCACTTACTTTTGTCTGACTTGCATGAGACTGAACTATTTCTTGTTGAACTTATTACTCATTCATGACAATGTAATTGTAGGAGTGAAATAAAATTGAGATGATTGGAGCCTCATCATCATAAAATTTTAATTCTTCTTTCAATTGGGATACCCTTTCTTCATATTCATGTAGAAGCCATGTCTTTTCTTTCAATTCTTTCAATTTGTGAAATCTGATGCAAAGGCTTCTCCATAGAAGAGTGGATGCATGATCATCTTCCACACTTATATTATTTCTAACAGCACGAGAAATACTTTCTTTGTAATGCTCCAAGAAGTCATGGAGTACTTTATCATCTATTGCAATAATTTCCAAGATTGAAGGATCCGATCTTTTCTCTTTTCTCATTGCTCTTGTCTTGAGAATGATTTTTATATACAGAGTCGCCAATCTTCTACATAGAGATAAATCTAAAAATCTAAGGAAACAAAATGCACTAATCTTTGATTTCGAACCCCTAGCACAGTCGCCAAAAATCTATTAGTGAATAAATTTATCCTTCTAAAATAACTATATAAATAAACTCAAAATACCCATAATGAAGAACAAAAAGAACTAACAGTTGGATAGATTATAATTGAAATGATAACCTTCCTTTGAATTGAGAGGTGTGGCTCCCTCTTAGAATATTTACAAGGAATTAAATTGATGATATGATTTTAACCAGAAAGCAATAAAGGAAAATAACATTCATCCATAGCCATGAAAATGAATGCCAAAGATTTACAAAACAGATAAAAATGAAGACCATTAAATCAAAGTTTAATTGTCTACACTTATGGATAACATTTGGACAAAAAACTAATAGAGAATGTTGTTGCTCCAATATGGCTTACTTTCAAGCACACGGTCTTGTAATAAATCCATAGATACAATCGATTATAGTAGAAAAGAGATTAATAAACAGCTGCAAAGGCTCAAAGTCCAGCTACAGTCATGAGAAGAATATCAACAACACAAAGATTGAAGATATCATTTGCATTATATTCATGTATGAAAATCAAGTCAAAGATTGATATTTTCTGTACAAAACATTTCTTAGAAAAGCTTCAACTCCTCCCTTACAAATAAAAATCTACTCCCTCTCACCCACGGGCTGCTGGAAGAAAAGAAAAGAAGTAGAACCCTGTCTCCCTCAATCCTTTTGCAATAAATAGCTACATGAGATCTTTATTCAGTTTTATAACTAAATCTTGAAAAACCTTTTAACAATTGCTTTTCACTTTCCCCATTACTCTTATTTATAGCATCAACTATTTATAAATATTAGAAATATAATTCTGTAAAGTTTATCAAAATATTTGGAAAGGTGCACTTGAATATTTTATCCCAAAATGAAAATATTCTTTATGCTGGGTGAACTGAAAATATTTGTGACATTTAAAATTTGTCTCGGTGCGGGGGCCATAACATTTGTTTTCACCATTAGATCTTTTGGAATTTTGGATATGTTGGTCCCAACCTAGTTTTTTGCATTCTGACTGGAGTGATTTCAAAAACAAAGTCTGAGTAAAAATATATGTGCTACTGTCTGCGGGTCTATATGACTGTCATAAAATCAAACTTGTCAAAATGATGTTCTTAGTGATTTTCACATCTTCTACTCTCAAACACACTGATTTCTTTGAAATTAGAGTCGACCTTTTATAGATTCTGATAATTATAGATATAGCCAAGATGAACAATGATAATTCATATGGGATTTAAATCCATCTGAAGTATTTTGAGTTGTCTTATCATGACAACTTTTAAACTTGGCCCTGTCGAACCATTTGTAACTGGAGAATAGCTGAACTGATTAAACTCTATCATACTTGCAGAGCTTGAACCTTGAACCGTGAACCTGCGAAGTTCAAAAATACAAATTGCACCCATATGCTTCATTGATTGCTTTGGCATTTTATTTTGGTTGCACGTTGAAGCTTTGAATTTCATCAAACATTTTGAACATCACTGAACTGTTTGAACTAGGTTCAAACGGTTCATAGTCTGGACAAAGAGTATATGAAACATCATTCACAACCGTGAAATAGAGCTATTGCAAAACACTTGATATGAATGTTAGCCTGAAAATTTCTTAGACACAACTTAGAACTTGTGGTACCTAAATGAACACTATGAACTCTTTTCAGCATGGTTCGAGGGGTTCATGAGGTTCAAAACGACCATTGAAATGTAATGCTAAGGATTTAGAAATGATTTATAGGAGGATTAGGGATTGAACCAAAGAACTTTTAACAAGATTATGGAAAAAGAGGGAGAAAAGGACTCAACTAAAAATTTTGCAAGGTGACTCACTCTTGTTATGAGGGATGAATGACAAGGTAACATTGGCTCTGATTGGGGAGCAAGACTATAAAGGACTAGAAGAATTTAGAATGTCTTTGGGAGAGATCACTGCCTAGCTATTGGGCAATAGAGTTAAGAAAAATAAAGCACAGGGAGCTTCTTACAGATGAGGGAAGAGGCAACAAGGTAAGACTAACAAGCCAAAACCCAAACTAAACCAAAGCTGAAAATCAAGACAAGCTATACCTAGATCACACCAAAAAAATATTTACAAAAATATACAGATAGGAAAATCCCACTGTGAGAATTGGGGCCAAGAAATTCTTACACAAAACCCTCCACTGGTTGGTAGAAGAAAGACCATTTCCAGAAAAATAGCTTGTGTTCAAATGAAGCAACCCAAAACCATGCTCTTCTGCTAACTTCTTCAATGTTGAACACGAAACTAACAATATGCAGGAACTTTGTGAACACACATTCATGCCCAAAAAGTTATGTTTCATCATGAACTTCTGCATTTTTTGGAAACATCTGCACAGTACTTCTCATATAATGTTCTATTTCTCGTTGAAAAAGGTAATGGTCATAAATTTATAGGGAAAAGGATACATCATTCTCACAATCACCACTATTAAGACAATCATTCTTAAAATAATTTTCAGCATTTGAACTAATCTCAGGATCGAGAGACACTTCATCATGCATGGAATCCAACTTAGCTGAAACAACTTCAACATCTTTTACTTAGATTAAATCTACAAATTCCCTATCAAAACTTCATGCATGAAATAAATTAATACCTGAATCTTTCTCCTTGAAATCCCCTTCTTCAATGGGTAACAAGAACTGCTCTATGATCTCTTCTTTACAAAAAGAAGTACTATCCAAACCAGCCAACATTTCTTGGGACTGCAACACTTCATCAGTTTGACCATTATTTTGTTTCACTTCTAAATTTTCTTTTTCAATCAGATTTTCAGAATGGGAAACATCTTTACCAAGACATGATTTCATCTTATTGTGAGCATAATCTTCATTAGGTAGACACAGTATTGCTTTATTATCAAAATGAAATGATTCTATGAAGGAATCATCACAAACTTTTAAAAATAAAGAATTATTTTCTATATAAGATTGAAAGCTTCATACTCTGGTTGCATGTAAATCTAAAAATGTTCATCCTTTATACTTTAATTGTAGGAGACTGAACTATTTCTTATTTTACTTCTCGCTCATTCATGACAATGTAATTGTAGGAGTGAGATGAAACTAAGAAGATTGGAGCCTCATCATCATCAAACTTTAATTCTTCTTTCAATTGGGATACCCTTTCTTCATATTCATGCAACAACCATGTCTTTTCTTTCAATTCTTTCAATTTGTGAAATCTGATGCAAAGGCTTCTCCATAGAAGAGTGGATGCACAATCATCTTCCACACTTATATTATTTAGAACAGCATGAGAAATACTTTCTTTGTAATGCTCCAAGAAGTCATGCAGTACTTTATCATCTATTGCAATAATTTCCAAGATTGAAGGATCTAGTCTTTTCCCTTTTCTCATTGCTCTTTTCTTGAGCATGATGTTTATATATAGAGTCGCCAATCTCCTGCATAGAGATAAATCTAAAAATCCGAGGAAACAAAATGCACTAAACTTTGATTTTGAATCCCCAGCAGAGTCACTAAAAATTTGTTAGTGAACATATTTGTCCTTCTAAAATAACTATACAAATAAACTCAAACTACCCAGAATGAAGGACAAAAATAACTAACAGTTGGATAGATTATCATTGAAGTGCTAATCTTCCTTTGAATTGAGAGGTGCAGCTCCCTCTTAGAAGATTTACAAAGAATTAAATTGTTGATATGCTTTTAACCAGAAAGCAATAAAGGAAAATAACATTCATCCATAGCCATGAAAATGAATGCCAAAGATTTACAAAATAGATAAATGAAGACCATTAAATCAAAGTTTAATTGTCTACACTTATGGATAACATTTGGACTAAAAACTAATAGAGAATGTTGTTGCTCCAATATGGCTTACTTTCAAGCACACAATCTTATAATAAATCCACATACATAATCGATTATAGCAAAAAAGACATTAATAAACAACTGCAAAACCTCAAAGTTTAGCTACAGTCACAAGAAGAATATCAACAACACAAAGATCGAAGATATCATCTGCATTCTATTCATGTCTGAAAATCAAGTCAACGATTGATTTTTTTGTACAAAACATTGTTTAGAAAAGCTTCAACTCCTCCCTTACAAATAAAAATTTACTCCCTCTCACCCACGAGCTGCTGGAAGGAAAGAAAAGAAGCAGAACCCTACTTCCCTCAATCCTTTCACAATAAATAGCTACATGAGATTTTATTCAGTTTTATAACTGAATCTTGAAAAACCTTTTAACTTATGCTTTTCACTTTCCCCATTACTCTTATTTATAGCATCAAATATTTATGAACATTAGAAGTATAATTCTCTAAAGTTTATAAGAATATTTGGATAGGTGGCACTTGAATATTTTATCCCAAAATGAAAATATTCTTTATGCTAGGCGAACTGAAAAAATTTGTGATAGTCAAAATCTATCTCAGTGCGGGGGCCGTAACTTTTTTTTGCACTGTTGGATCATTCTCAATTTTGGGTATGTTAGTCGCAACCTAGTTTTCTACGTTCTGACTAAAGAGATTTTATAAATAATATCTAAGGAAAAATATATGTGCTACTATGTGGGGGTCTATATGACTGTCATAAAATCAGACTTGTCAAAATAATATTCTCAGTGATTTTCACATCTTCTGCTCTCAAACACACTATTTCTTTGAAATTAGAATCGGCCTTCTATAGATTCTGATAATTATAGATATAGCTGAGATGAACAATGATAATTCATATGGGATTTAAATCCATCTGAAGTATTTTGAGTTGTCTTATCGTGACAACTTTTGAACTTGGCCTTGTCGAACCATCTGTACCCGAGGAATAGTTGAACTACTTAAACTCTATCATACTTGCAGAGCTTTAACCTTGAACCTTGAACCTACAAGGTTCAAAAATACAAACTAAACCCATATGCTTTATTCATTGCTTTGCCTTTTTTATTTTTGTTGTGCGTTAAACCTTTGAATTTCATCGAACATTTTAAACATCACTAAACTGTTTGAACTAGGTTCAAACGGTTCATAGTTTGGAGAAAGAGTATATGAAACATCATTTGTGACCGTGAAATAGAGCTACTGCAAAACACTTGATATGAATGTTAGCCTGAAAATGTCTTAGACACAACTTAGAACCTGTGGTACCTAAATGAACGCTATGAACTCTTTTCTGGATGGTTCGAGGGGTTCATCAGGTTCAAACCAACCATTGAAATGTAATGCTAAGGATTTAGAAATGATTTACAGGAGGATTAGGGATTGAACCAATGAAATTTTAACAAGATTCCAGAAAAAGAGGGAGAAAAGGACTCAACTAAAATTTTTGCAAGGTGACTCACTCTTGTTATGAGGGATGAATGACAAGGTAACAATATTCATACCAAATTTGAAGTATAATAGAAAATACAAAATACATCAAAAAATTCCATTTATGCACATATTACATATACAAAAAATTGCATATACAAAAATTTACATATATAGAAATTGACATATATTAAAAAATTTACCTTTAAAATTGGACAAACCAACTCTTGGCTATTTAAATATAAAAAAAAATATTTACAAATCATCTCATGGGCATTTATTTATAATTTGGCATTTAAATATGTAAAATCCATCTTGTGACTGTTTAAATATACAAAATTTGGCATTTAAATATTTGCAAATCTGCTCATGGCCATTTAAATATACAAAATTGTTTCGCTAAATATGAATAAATTAGCTCATGGGCATTTATATATACCAAAAATGAATATAGAACAATTTGTCGATGATATATAAAAAATTCTCAAAATCATTCTACCCTAAACATTATAATCATTGTAATGCTCCAACAATTGAGCACTTGTAGATTACCCAAAATCAATCAAGTGAGCCTTCTGGATCAACTCTAACCCATACTATGTCAAGTATTGCCTCATAGTTGGACTCATGAACTTTCCATAAATTCTTGTTATGAGGTCTACCACGATACTTAATCAATTGAATATTTCTTGCAACAACAAGGTTGGAGAAATACAAAATATGTGTGTGTGTTTCAAAGTCCTCAAACAACCAAACATCCAAATTATTGATAGGGCATCTCCTAAGCCATGCGTCTGTCATGACAAAAGACCCTATTAGGCACTCAAGACCTTTGTCAATGATTGTGGTTGTCAATTTTCTTTTAGGCTCAATACAATGACACACAAAGTAATATGTTCCTTTTTCATTGTTCTCTTTTGCAACAACTGCATACACATGACCTATATTTTATAGAATCATAATTAATACCAAAAATAATGTGTGGTGTAAAAAAATGAGCAAAAAAAAAAAATTGCAAAAAAATTAACCAAAAAATCACTTGGTTCCACTAGGTCGGATATATATGTATGTATATATATGTATGTGCACATATATGTATGTATATATGTATATATATATGTATATATCTATATATATCTTTGTGTGTGTGTGTGTATGTATATATATGTATATATAGATATATGTATATATATATATATACATATATATGTATATGTATATATATGTATATGTATATATTATAGACATACATATATCTATATATTAGGATGTCTTTATGTTGACATAACCCATATGGGGTTTTTTCTCTCCAAAATGCGTACCGGTTTTGTTCTCTCTAAACCTCGTACACACTATTAGTAAAACAAAACTTGTACACTTTTAGTGTGTTTGTGCTTTTGATTAGGCTTGGATGACAAGCCAGAGGATTGGAAGTTTGATTTCCCTCCATTTCCCTCCTTGTTGACGTATTTTGTTTTATCAAATTGGTTTCTCGACTTTGTCATCATGAGGTTTACACCTCATCAACTGGGTATTTCTAAAATTTCTGGCATATTCTCACCCATCTTCTAAGCTTTCTTACCATATAATTATTTTTAAATTTGAACAACAATAACATATTAATCTTGAGTTTCTTTTACCAGTGTCTCCATAGTTCTTAGAGACATATGCATACCATTTTTTTAATAACTTTTGATCTACTTATCCAAATTTAAAAACCTTTTATATATTATTGTATTTAACTTGATTCTTTACACTTTTAAAAAAAAATTGCATTTTCAATTATATTGGTACAAGTTATGCTTCGTACGTGAATAGGTACTTGATTTTCAAGATGTGCCCTATTCAAAAAATCATAAAAAAAATACTCAATAAAAAGTTACAAAAAAATACACAACTTCTGGTACTCACTCTTAACTATCTTTCTACCAAAGGATTTGTCAAAATATTAAATTTAACTATGAATTTTTTGATGCACATGTCAGACACTATGTTATGGTTTTTAGAAAAATCATTATTATTTTTTCATGCGTGAAGGATTTGACCCCCTTAATCTTATCCAATTTTGAAAAATTTAAGTAGTTTAGAAAACAGATTCAGAGTACTACAATCGTTGTTCTTTCACTATCTTCATATTTTGACTAGATGAGTCTCAAGTTTCTCCTCCATGTTTAGGTTTAGCAGATTTTAGAAGAAAAGTATTCACATATACCCCCCTTTTTGCATACCATCTTGTTGCACCTATCCCCATCCTAGTTATCCCATAGGCCCATTTTACCCTATTTTACTTTAAATCTAATATCACCTGTCTGCATGAGAGAGTGGACACCATCTTGGGACTTTTCCTCCTATCTGCCACCTTGTTTGCCCAAGGTGCTTGGGGCACCCCTGTCTATACTAGGGCATCCTTGGTGCCATATTTCCTATTAAACAAACCCCAATTTAAATAGGAATGAGCACTCTCCCTCCTTGATGGATTTTGGTCTCCATGCCTCAATGTGACCATTGGAGTTTGGCCTAATTAGTAATTTACCTAGGGAACCCTATATAAAGAGATCCTATCAATTCATTTTGATCATCACTTCATACCATAGCATTCACATGTCCAATATTAAGCATTCATAATCAAGCATTCTCAAGCATTCAAGGCAACATTTCATCCCACCACATCCTTCAAGCATCATGGAACAAATCATAACGACCCTCATACAAAAATGTATGTTTGATTACGTCATGTTCATGTTATGTTAAGTCATGTTAATACATCATGAACTTAAATCAGTCATTATATCTAGGGTATTGTTAGTGAACATATTTTTGCTTTTCTTCAAATTAAATAATTTCAAACTCTGTTGCCTTCTTTAAAAGACAAAAGTTCAGCTAAACAGTTGGGTAAGTGTAACATATACTACTTCCCTCTGAATTTTTGATAGGTACATCTCCCTCCATTAGTTATTCAGGGAATAATCTAATTAAATTTAATTGGTATGCTTTTAACCTGAAAGCATGTAGGGCTACCTACTTCATTCTTAGATGAGAGGCTAATAATTTACACATATTTCAAAGAAAAATTATTCTTCAAAATGCTTCAAAACGAGGAATGGAAGTGATCAAAACAAAGTTCAGAACACCAGATAATCCTCTTCAAGCCAATTTATGTCAAGCTTCACCTACAATGAAATTACTTTCTCCAACACCATTCTCATGTTAGCCTACTTGAACACCTCGAGCTCATCACTGCAATCTTCCCAAAAGTCCTATAGGTGTGGAATTGGGAGGTACGGCATCAGACCGAGACTTCATGAGAAACCTTTATTGTCAAAGCCTTTTCTTTCATGATACAATGGAAAATTAAAGTTTCTCAAGTCAGCTCCAATACTTAAAGCATCTGACATTGAACTACAGGATAAAATACCCAACTGAATAGGAAAATGATCCTCCCATTTATCCCTGGGTTGAGCCTTCTTAAGCATGGTAGCCAACTGCCTACAAATCTCTACCAAAACAAAACAATCTGAACAAAAATGAGGAAGCTTGAAAGGCTCTTCCTCGAAACCACCTACTCTTATGTAGCAAAATTGAGGGAACTGAATAAAGAAACTACCAAATCTCTTCACTAATGCATGTGCATCCTCAAACATCCTTTTGGTTTTCATGTTCTTTAGTTCATAACACAAATCTCCCAGGAAGGAATTATGTACCTTCCTAAAGTCTTGCAAAGCATTATCCTTTTTTAACATAGGATAAAAATCATACACAGAGACCTCTCCTTCAGTGAGCTGCCTAGGTATTCCCACTATCTCCTTAACACAGGCCAAGCAATATATCAGATATGAGGACATGAAGAAATTCCGCTTGAACTATTTGGCCATACTCAGCTGCTCCCTCATGGAATCGGCAATCAGCTCTGCCCAATCGAGGTATTACTTTCCTTCTAGTACTAGTTGTACATAGCAATAAATCCAGTCATCGAAACTGTAGGCCTCCACCGAGCCTCTGACTCGGTGCAATAGTAACATGACATCATGAATGTGGGGAAGCATATGGTTCTTGTTAGGATTCTTGGGTAACTTGGAGCCACCCCTTTGGGGAACCTTCAACCAATATTTTGCTACATTATTCCAGTGCCCGGTTCTATCTACGTTGAACTTAGTAATTGATTGGGCGGGAGAAAATTTTGAGAACTGATAATCAGGTAGTTTGAAAATGGAGGAAATAAATTCATGGTTAATGGCAAGGAGGGTTTCACCATTATCTCTTTTGATGGTCTCGGAAATTGGATCATACCTAGCAATACACTCCCTAACTAGTTCTGGGCAAGGGATAGCTGGGGGGAAAGTTGCTACTTCTATGAGACCACTACTCAGAATTTCCACACCAAAGGAACCATCAATTCCCTTGAACACCCTTTCCTTTAAAACTTCAAGATTTTCCCCTTTTAAGTCTGTATCACTGACTATGGGCTCTATACATGCAAGACTAAAAATGTTCCCGAAAACGTGTAATGTGGAATTTATAATTCATAAATAACAAGCCTTATTTTCTCAGCAAATCTTATTACGAGAGAGGAAAAGAAGGTAAAAGTCACTGGAGAGGATAGTAAACAAACTCACCTTCATAGCTAAGAGCAATTGGATGACTACTAGCAAACAAACCTTCTATCCAAGAAAAGTAACTCCGCAGCAATGAGGAATAATTTTTTAGAGAATTAATCCCCTCATACCTTATAGCAAAAGTAGTGATACATACTTATTAAGTGCATTAATTCCAATCATCAGTTTAAATGTGTTGACCTTTTGGATTGGACATTGCATGCATGCATTGAATGCATGGCAGCATTTTTGGAGTAACCACCATTTCCCGAAATGATTACTTGCCTCAAAAAATCAAACACTTGACGTCACCTGAGATATGGTTCAATTTTCATCATACTTGGCAATAAGTGCACCATCATGTCTTTTAGCTCATGGGACCCACTTTATTTGAACACACATGAACAATCTGAACTGACTTCACCAGAGTTCAAGTAGTTCAAGGTGTACACAGTGCCAAGAAAATTCTCTTCTGAAAAGATTAACTCTGTTAAGTGTTGTTGACCTTTTGAACCACGTTGAACATGTTGAACACTTTCAAACCATTTGAACTAGGTTCAAAGAGTTCACAGCCTGGAGAGAGATGATATAACACATCATCAAATGCGACCATTAAAGAGAACTACTGCAAAACACTTTGAGGGAATGTTAGTATAAAAACCTCCTAGACACCTAAGAACCCACGGAACCTAAATGAACATTATGAACTTGCTTCAAAAAGGTTCAATGAGTTCATGGGGTTCAAACCGACCATTAAAACTTGGTGTTTCAGATTTAAAGACAATCTACAAATGGATTAAGGATTGAACCGAGGAATTCCAAGAAAGATAAGGACTTCAAATAAAATTTTATAGGTTGATTTACTCCTATTATGAAGGATGAATGACGAGGTAATAGGTATTATGATACAAATTTTACTTCAATATTTTAATTACTATTTCATTTTGATTCAACCTATCAATTCATTTTGATCATCACTTCATACCATAGCATTCACATGTCCTCATTTAGCAGTCTCAAGCATTCAAAGCAACATTTCATCCCACCATATCCTTCAACCATTATGGAAAAAATCACATCAATCCTCATAGAAGCATGTGTGATTGATTAGATCATGTTCATGTTATGTCTTCATGTTATTTCATTATTAACTTCAATCAATCATTGTAGATCTAAGGTATTATGATACAATGTTTACTTCATTTTTTAATTACTATTTCAATTAAATTCAAGTTTAATTCCTAAATTAGGGTTCCACCTAAGGAAAACCACCATCAACAACCCTATTTCTTTATTTCTATGTGCATAAAATTATCTCAAGAGTTATGACTAAGGAATTTGATAGTGTATATGGCGACAATAAAACTCATCTTTTGAAGGTGCTAAAAGAAGAGGACTAGGGTAACTGGCTCCCCTTAGTGCCAAGAATTTTTGAAGATCTTTCAAAAATGGATTTTGTGTGTTATCTTGACCTAAAAAATACCTAGATTATGTGCCCTTGATATTTGAAGGACCAATATAGCCTGTTCCCCCTAGTCCCGACAATTCTTCTCAAATCTTCCATAACATGTTCTAATCAACTTTCCCTCCCCAATTCTAGGTTTAAAACTCTACATGATATTTGGAACACTTTTTTATTGTTATTTTATGTCAATTTCTTATTGTTTGCACTATATCTAGCATGAAAACTTAACCCAAATATAGTTTTATTTTAAATCAAACAAAGGAAGGAATAATTAACTTGATATTTATTCAACCCTTTTAAAATTGGATCAATCAAGTTGAATTCCTTCCTTTAATTTAAGGTTAGTTCAAGGTGAAATCAATGACTTTATCATCCAGTATGGTGTTGAAGCCCTTGTTCCAACACCTTATAGTATGTTAATCCAAAAGTCCCTTCCTATAAGAATTTTTAATGTGCAACATTTTAAAAATAGAAAATAAAATTGTATTCAATGCCTTCCTTCATTCGAAAAGTCTTTACATTTGTTAGACATCCCACCTCAATAATTTTTAACCTCCAAAAGACATTTATGTTCTTCATTCTACAAATGGATTATACTACTATGGAAACACTATTGTAGCGTTGTAAATCAAACACCCTTGCTAGGGTGATACAATTCTACGCTTAATTTAGCACCCACCTTAGTGTGTTTGCATCTTGCATTGTAATTTCCCTTTAAGAATTTAATTAATTAATTTAATTAAATCTAAAGTCATATTTCATCACTCCCCACATCATAAAATTGGGCCCTTTACCCTAAGTGTGCCCCTTTTTATTTTATTCCTCCAATAAATCATTAAATCATAAACCCTAATTATGTCTTATTTCAACCTTTAAGGCCCGATTTTGCATGTCAAAACATCTTGGAATCAACTGTAAGTTTGGGATTCTCTCTAATATCATTATATCTGTCAACCCTGAAAATTTGGTCAAAAGTTGGTCGAACCATGTGCAAGTGCAACACAATCCCTGACATTTTTTATAAAATTTTGGGAGCATAATTCTATGACATTATAATGCTTAGCCCCAAGAGATTGGTGAGAAATTAAATCTCTAAGTCATCCTAAAGATGAAATTAAGATCTAGGGTTTCATACATAAGAGCTCTCTTTCTCTATTTGAAGGTCTAAGGATCTAAGGAACGAAGATCTAAGGAAAAGCTATTGGAGCGAGCACAAGAAGCCTTCTATGTAGTGAAAGAGAAGCTTATGTGTAGTGTTCAACAACATTCAACAACATTCATCAAGAATTAATCAATAATTCATCATTAATCAGGAGCCTTGAAGACATTAAAGAATAATTGGAGATCTACAGGCAAATATCTCTTCATTAGGGATTGGTATGATTTCATGTTATTTTCATGTTTTTGTATGAGATTCTTTACACTCATTTTCACATTTACATCCAAGGTTTAGATCATTTAGCACATTTGATTTAGATAATTCTCATTTACATTTATATTTACATTTACATATATTTAGGGTTTACTCTCGAAAGCGTAGGGTAGCTCTAGTTTCTTATCTTTCTCATTTAGGATCTTGCATACACAAAAGGTTCTAGCACACACATTTTCAATATATTTTCGGCTATTGGTGGAGGTGGAAATCATCAACATGGATTTTTGACCAGGGAAAATCCCTATAGCCACCCAAACCCTCTCTTTTCAGTTGTAGGTGTAGAAACAAGTACCTAGAAGGCTTCCTAGATCAGCAAAAGGCACAAGGACAGTTCTAAAGTCTTAGACAACATCAAATCCATCAGAGACATGGGAATGGCACCTTGTTCTTGCCTATTATAGTGGTGTGGCACCCTATTCCCCCTCAATTTTGATGATTTTTAACAAGTTGAAATCTCAGGATCTCAGGTTTGCAGCCTTTCAGTTGTAGATTTTTGTCAAATCACCAGTGACAAGGATGTGGCGCCCTGGTACTGGTCAGTTTGGCTTAGTTTTTAGCATCAAGTACACATCCAAATTCCTCCCCCTTCTCTACTTTTAGTATCTTACTTTTATATCTATAATTTTGTGCAATTTTAGTTAATATATGCTTCATTGTTCATCTCCTAGTCTAGTTGACCAATCACACCCTATTTTTCTCATCACATACAACAAGAGGAAAAGAAAGCCTAAGAGATAATCCTCGGCTCTTTCATATTCCTAATGTGTTGGCAAAAGTGGGATTAGGTCCTAGTCACTCGATCTCGCTTTTTGCCTTCCACATTTTGGTGAGCCCGATGTGAATCCAATCTTCTTTAATTCTGATTTATGTTCTCAAATTTGAGTGTTTTTGCTTTTTTAAATTAAAATTTACATTTAAAAATTTCAATCCCTTGCAAATTTAAAAAATTTAAAGGTCAAGTTTGCTAAAACCCTAATTTTTCAATCCAAAATTGAACTTGTGGGTAGCTTAATTTCGGATCACTAATTTCAGATCTGATTTAGGAACACATTTCACTCATAAATTTCATTTTCTAAATCAACATTTATAGTTCTTGTATTGGTTAAAATTGAATAATTCCTTATATTTTCCATATGTTATCATTTGAAAGAGGAAAATTATTGTAATGATACATTCATTTCATAAATGTGATAATGGGTTAGCTTCCCTTGCTTTAATTTTTCCATGTCTTAAAGAACCTCCTCCTATCTATGATAAAATTTTAGTGCCTAAAAGAGTTGTTGCCAACCCCTTCAAAACTCTCCCATTCTCTAAGGATGAAAATTTGAAGAGTGATATTGACAATTCTCCTAAAATGTGCCCTTCCCATCTAGTTATCTTAGAGGAAGAGGATGATATCATAAACACCTTTCTTAATGTTACTTTTCATTCCCTATAGGATGCCTCTCTAAGTGAAAAGGTATTGATGGACATTGACTTATCTTCTCCTAAATTTGGTCTTACCAATGGGATCATGTTAGTGCAACAAGAGGTTACGAGAACTTCTTTCAAAGATCTCCTTCCTAAACATGAATATTTGGAGAAAGATATTCATCTCCCTCCTATAGAATACTCCCCTCATAAGGACTATTTTGGGCAGGAATATGGTATTGTCCCTACTTTTCCTACTGATGGCATTTCCTCTTTTTATTTCAACAAAATTCCCACTAGAGATGATGCGTTAATGAGAAGTACTTGCCCTTCTCCTAAAGTTTGTCTTATCCCTAAAGATGCCTTAGAAAAAGAAGATTAAATCATAATCAATTTCCTTATTTATCTCTCCCCTAAGGATCCTATTGAAGACATTTTGAGGCAAGAGGATGATTTAAACACATATAGTGATGTTCTCCCTCCTAAGTATGAAGAGTTAATCAACAATGTTATCCCTTCTCCCAAAATTGGCAATAACAATAAGGAAATATTTATGCAAGATATTTTTAATACTTTCATTAAAGACCTCACTATTTGGGATGAAGCATTGAAAGAAGGTGTTGATTATTCTCTACCCCATGAGAGAACCCTAGCCAAAGGGGATGAAATCATGATTGATAACTCTCTTGATAGCATCTCACCTTCCATGAATCTCAATCATTTTTCCTCTAAAAATAAAGCATCTCCCTCTCCTCAACTTGGTTCTACTCATAAGGATAACCTAGTTCAAGGAAAGATTGTTGACATCTCTTTCAAAGATCTCCCTCTCAAAGGTGATACCTTAGAGAGTAATGTTGATCCTTCTCCTAGAAAGTCTATTCCCCATGTAGATCCTTTGATGATAGAGGATGATATGACCCTTCCTATTAATATTCTTCTTCTAAAACATCAATGCTCACTTCTAGTCTATCTCCTAAACCTGTTCTTATCCATGATAACATTTTAGGGCAAGAAGAGACTACCAACAATTCTTCCAACAATCTTGTTCATTCTTCTTCTAAAATTCATAAGGACACCTTTGATATTCCTAAACCATCTTCAATCAATTTGATACATGTGAATGAAACACCTAATAAACCCCTCTTCACAATTCAAGGTGCTTGTCCTTCTCAAAATTCCCAATGTAGGCCTATCTTAGTGGTTCAAGGTGGTTATGCTAATGATTCTTTATGCACTCTTAAGAAACCTATTATTACTGTGCAAGGAGATTATCCTATTAAGAGCCCTTATGAGTATGCTAAGAAAATCACTAGAGAGAGTTATAACATGGTGGCTCATACTTACATCACAAGAAACAATAGGAAACTTTATCCTCCTCCAATTATCCTCCTTCACTACCTCCCTCTCAACCTACTCTTCCACAAGCACCTCGTATAGCACAAACACTAGGGAGTCTGATCTCATTGAACAACTTAAAGATACTCATGCCAAGATTTCTATTTGGGATTTGGTTCAAAATTCACTTGCTTATCATGGGATGTTATAAGATGTCTTGAAAAACCTAGATTGTCCCACCTGCAATGACACCTAATAACGTGGCTTCTTTGATTGATCCTACAAATAAACCCAAAGCTCAAATTGTATTCACACAAGATGAGTTACCTTCTCATGAAATCCAACATTAATATGATCCTCTTATGATTGTGGTTATTATCAATTATACTAATATAAGATGAACCCTTGTGGACCATGGACCTGGCCTTAATGTTTGTGGGTAAGTGCACCAAGATGGTGAACAAAAAGGGGGGTATAAGTGGCCACCTTTTTTTTTTTTCTTCTGAAAAACAAGTAAACCTAAACTTCAAAGAGCTATTTGAAGGTCATGCACTCAAAACTAGGATTTGAGAAAAGAATAAGATTTGTAGTACTCTCAATCGAGTTTCTAAATTACTATTTAAAAAAAAAAATTGGATAAGATTAAGAGGGTTAAACCTTTCATGCACGAAAAATTGTTCTTGATTTTTTTCAGAAAAATATAACATAGCTATTTTTGTGTGCTGCACAAAATATATAGTTAGATTTAGTATTTTGCAAAACCCTTTGGTAGGATGATAGGTAAGAGTGATATCTATAATCTATGTATTTTTTAGTTATTTTCCATTGAGTATTTAATTTTTTATGATTTTTCAAAGTGACCGCATCCAGAAAATTTGGTACTTGTTCGTGCGCTGGGCATAACTTGCATCAAAATAATCTAAAATGCAATTTAAAAAAAAAAGTGTATATAATCTAGTGTAGAACAATAATATATAATTTATTTTCAATTTGGTCAAGTATATCAAAAGTTATTAAAAAAATGGTAGACATATGTCTATGAGGACTGTCAAGGCACTGATAAAGAAAATTAAAGTTTACTATGCTAATGTTGTCTGAAACTAGAAAAATTTATATGGTTAGAAAACTAAGAAGATGTGTGAGATTATGGTGGTAATTTTAGAGATACCCACTTCATCATTTGTAAACTTGATGATGATGAAGTCAATAAATCATGGTGGAGAATGAAAAAATGTGTAAAGGAACAAAAAAGGGGGGAAATGGGCTTGCAAGCCTTAAGGTCATTTTCCAACCCTCTTACCAAGACAAAACCCGTACGGGTTTTGAAAAACCAAAAGTACTATTCGTAGTTCTAAATAACCCATATGGGTTATGTAAAACTAGAAATAATTTTTTTTTGTTTCACAAAACCCGTACGGGTTATGAAGAACTAAAAACATTTTTTTTGTTTCACAAAACCCGTATGGGTTATGAAGACATAATAATGTATGCTTGTAAACATAGCATTTACTACACATGTTTTAGACATACCTAGATAATATGTGTTTATGTATGTATATATGCATATCTATAGTTATATATACATATATTTATATAGATATATGTATATATGTTTGTATGTATGCATGTATCTCTTCTTTTCCTCTCTCTCGTCTTACTTCCCCCATCATTGTCTTTGTCTATTCTGAGCCCTAATTATCTTCCTTTAGTTCTATCTCATCTCTCTCTCCATCACACTTCTCTCTTTTTTTATTCTCTCACCCTTTTCTCCTTCTTGTTCTCTCTCTACCTCATGTCTCTCACCCTCTCCTCGTCCTACTCTCTCTTCCTCTCCTCTCTCTCTCTCTCTCTCTCTCTCACACACACACACACACACACACACACACACACACACATTATCCTATCCTATTCTCACCCTCTCCCCCTTCTCTCTCTTTCTCTCCCCCTTCTTCTCCCTCTCCTCCCTCTCCCTCCCCCTTTCATTATCTTAAATCTCTCTTTCTCTCCCTCTCTCTCTCTCTCTCTCTCTCTCTCTCTCTCCTATACTCTCTCTCTCCCTCTCCCTCTCTCTCTCTTTATCCTATTCTCTCCATCTCTGCCCTCCCTCTCCCTCTCATGTTCTCCCAATTTATCCTCTCTCTCCCCCCTCTCTCTCCCTCCTCTCCTTCTCATATTCTCTCCCTCTTCCTATCTCCTATTCTCTCTCTCTCTCCTTTTCCCAATCTCTCTCTCTCTCTCTCTCTCTCTCTCTCTCTCTCTCTCTCTCTCTCTCTCTCTCTCTCTCTCTCTCTCTCTCTCTCTCTCTCTCCTTTTCCCAATCTCCCTCTCTCCCCCTCTCTCCCTCTCCTTTTTCCCAATCTCCCTCTCTCTCCCTCTCCCTCTCTCCTTTTCCCAATCTCCCTCTCTCCCTCTCCCTCTCTCCCACTCCTTTTCCCAATCACCCTCTCTTCCTATCCCCTACTCTCTCTCTCTCTCTCCCCCTTCTCTCCCTCTCTCTCTCCCCTTCTCTCCCTCTCTCCCTCTCCTTTTCCCAATCTCTCTCTCTCTCTCTCTCTCTCTCTCTCTCTCTCTCTCTCTCTCTCTCTCTCTCTCTCTCTCTCCCAATCTCCCTCTCTCTCCCTCTCCCCACCTCTCTCCATCTCCCCCTCTCCTTTTCCCAATCTCACTTTCTCTCCTTCTCCCCCTCTCCTTTCCCCAATCTCCCTCTCCCCCTCTCCTTTTCCCAATCTCTCTCTCCCTCTCCCTCCCTCTCTCCCTCTCCCCCTCTCCTTTTCCTAGTTCTACATAGCCCGTATGGGTTATGTAGAACTAAGGCAGCAAAGGAAAGACAAAGGGAGCATATGAAGAGATTACATGAAGGTACGTCATCTAATGCACCTAATGAAAGTGATGAACATTCAACAATTGAAATTGATATGATTAATGCACCAAATCAAAATGATCAACATACACCAATTCAAATACATACAATGAATGCACCTAATGAATGCAATGAACATACAACATTTGAAAATGATTCGGTGAATGCACATGTTAATGAAATTAAAAAAGCTATACAATTTGAATTTGATGTGATCAATGCACATAATGCACCTAATGAAAATGAAGAGCATACATCAATCTTAACACCTCTTAGAATAGTTCGTAACAAGGTGGCTCGTAATGATCAGACATCTTGGGAAGTGAGACAAGGGTACACCTAGCATAAACCCAGCCACCCAGACGTGCTCACACTGACGGTTCATTCCCATGACAAGCAAAATGAAAGATGCCCTATTTTGCCACCTCTCACTGACAATTTTTGACAGTTTTTGATGCAACAAAAAAAATATCACCACAAGAAAATGGAATTGAGTTGCTTGGAACCAAGATAGGATTTTTTAGGTAGTGACAACATGACCCCATAGGTTCAAATGGATCATCCATAAGTGCCATGGTCTCCGAGTTACGGGATGTCAAAGTTTGACCATTTTTTCCACTTTGAGTGCTCAAGGGAAATGTCACTACGAGGTGGCTCATAATGATCAGACATCTTGGGGAGTGAGACAAGGGCACACCTAGTGTAAACCCCACCATCTGGACATGCTCGCACTGACGGTTTGTTCCCATGACAAGAAGAATGAAAGATGCACTATTTTGCCACCACTCACTGACGATTTTTGACAGTTTTTGATGCGGCAGAAAAAATCTCACGACAAGAAAATGGAATCAATTTGCCCAAAACCGAGAGAGGATTTTTTAGCTAGAAACAACATAACCCCATAGGTTTAGATGAATCATCCATAAGTACCTTGGTATCCGAGTTATGGGACGTCAAAGTTTGACCATTTTTTCCACTTTGAGCGCTCAAGAGAAAACGTCGCTACGAGGTGGCTCATAATGATCAGACATCTTGGGGAGAAAGACAAGGGGAAACCTAGTGTAAAAATGACCACCTAGATGTGTTCATGCTTACGGTTTGTTCTCATGACAAGGAGAATGAAAGATGCACTATTTTGCCACCTCTCACTGACGGTTTTTGATAGTTTTTGATGCGACAGAAAAAATCTCACCACGAGAAAATAGATTTGAGTTGCCCAAAACTAAGATAGGATTTTTTAGATAGTGACAACATGACACCATAGGTTCAAACGGATTGTCCATAAGTGCCATGGTCTCCAAGTTACGGGACATCAAAGTTTGGCCATTTTTTCCACTTTGAGCGCTCAAGGGAAAACGTCGCTACAAGGTGGCTCATAATGATTAGACATCTTGGGGAGTGAGACAAGGTCACACCTATCGTAAACCCAACCACCTAGATGTGCTTGTGCTGATGGTTCATTCCCACCATAAGTAGAATGAAAGATACACTATTTTTCCACCTCTCATTGACAGGTTTTGACGGTTTTTGATGCGACAGAAAAAATATCACCACAAGAAAATGGAATCAAGTTACCCCAAACCGAGATAAGATTTTTTAGGCAGCGACAACATGACCCCATTGGTTCACATGGATCATCCATAAGTGCTTCAACTCTTCTTTTATAGGTGATTTGGATGACTAGGTGTGTCTCTTACCCTAAGGACAACTTGTTATGGAATAAAATTTAAATGAAAACCTTACCTAAGCCGACTCATCCTTAGATAAATTTCAAATCTTCTTTGTGTGCTCAAATATTGTCTTAATTGGTTCTTGAAATGATGAACTTCACTCCATAAGCATGAGTTTATGAAATAATAACTTCACTCCAATCTCTTCATGCATGAAGGACTCAAAGAAAATTCACTTAATCAAAATATAGAATATCAACATTACCGGTATCAGTACTTGGGTATACACAATATGAGCACTAGATAGTTTTAAAGTATATGCCATATGAGTTACAAGTAATGAACAAATTGGATCACATTTCAAGACATATACAATGAACAAATTTGATCACATTTCAATAGCAAATAACTAAGTTTTAGGAATATCATGTTTCATTTATATCAATGAACAAATTGGATCGAATATCAAGTTTCATATATATAAAAATGAACAATAATCGTGCATATATAAAAAAATGGCATAGATGCCAAATCAATAATAGTTACAAAAATGTGTCATGTGCCATGTATGTCAAAGTCGATATATACATATACAAATGTCAAATATATAAAAAAATTGGTCCTTCAATGACCTCGACTATAACTATATGTCTCTATCGGTATCTATGACTATGGCAGATCATCAAAATTGAGCCTCTTTGAAGTAGTACGTGGCTCTACAGGTGGCTGCACAAGGACAATTCAAATGTCGAATCAGATATATTTTCTCAATATAGCATCAAAATAACTAAATACTAAACTCTAAATTGTTTGAAGTTGAAATGTTGATTACCTCATCTCTGTCTTCTGCAATTCGATGAGGCTGAGGATTCGTGGGATGTCCTGAAGGAGGCTATAACTGGTAATAAAACATTAATATATGTTAATGACATATATGTCAAATAACACATAATAACTAAAAATGAATAGACTAAAAAACTAAATCATACCAAAGCCTCAGATGGATGTGTTGTGGTCGTAGGAGGCAAAGTTACAGATGAATCAGTTACGACCATTTCCTATATCCATGGTAAGTGATCCAAAAGGAGTTAACTAGACGGTTTCAACTCTATTGTGCACTTAGTGAAAAGGAGTTGATCTAAGACAAACATACCTTTTGCCTTGGTCATGTTGGATCCCATAATATACGTGTAGGACTTCTATTGAAATGGAATGGTAGAATAATAGTAGGAAGTTTGGAAGGGGCTTGTAATAGTTTAAAGACAATCATACAAGTTAATAACCCAAAGTTGTTGACAAACTAGATTAAACAAATATTTTTAACATATGTAGAAAAAATGCACACTAAAGCCTCATATAGTTCTCCTGTAACCTTAGGAGGCCTAGTCAAATTTGATGTAGCTATTACCATTTCCTGTATGAAAAATGATAACATATGATATAGACATAAAAGGATTTAGTTATTTTGAACAAGCAAGAATGCAATCCAAAGTGAATATGAAGAAATCACCTCTTCCCTTTGTTGAACCTAATCGACATCAGGTGCATTCATTAATTCCATAGACCCCATATGTTTTTGTATATAGAGCAAATAAATTAAGTGCATTTATCAATATCTACATATACATGTTTAGTCATAATACATTTCAACAATTGAATTTAAATTGTAGTGAATTACCTTTTGTCATTTGGGTGTTCGAGAGGATATCTTTTTCTGCCTCAGAGTGCTAGATGATGGCTTTCTCACACAAGAAATGCTCGAGGCAAGTAGGGTAAACTAATGGAAAAAAATTAACATAAGGGAAAAGAACATGTCTTTAATATATCGCTTAAGTCAAAAATATATAAATCTAAATGGTACCGCATAGCTATCTTGGCCAAAGTCAATGGTTGAAAGCGTGATATCATCAAGTTGGGACATCTTAGCCACTAATAAGCCCTACAAAATATTAAGTAATGATACATATAATTAACAAAATATATTTTGAATCCAACATATTATTATATTTTTAACAAATTTACAAATATTTACCTCTAGTGGCGAAACTACTCGTGACCGTGGAGTCGACTGAATAGTATGTGGTATAATCTCACCACTTGTTGCACCCCGCAATGCATTTTATTTATGTCACTTTAAATTATTCTAAAAATAAAAAATCATTTCTTTTTATAAGATTTAGTCACTTAATTGATAACATTTCATAAACAAAATTAAACACACTTGTGTCTAATAGAAAGGGTACAACATATTGATAAGTTCGTCGGTGAGGGCCACATCCTCTGTAGTGGAAGCATGACATCTACTCCTGCAACATATACATGAATGAGATGTACCACCATCCTCGTCTGCATCAGTGTCTACACCAAATCATATGCCCTGGCAGGTGGGGCACATATGCTGAATGGGCTGGCTCGTACCAAATGATGCATGAGGGGTTGCTAATAAAGGAGGTGTCACTAAGGAAGGAGGTGCTACTAATGAAGGAGGTGTCACTGATGAAGGAGGTGTTGGTACATCCTCTACTCCGACCAGCTGTGTGCCATGCTAAACAATGATATCAGTCAATGATATAGCTGCCTGAAGAGTCTGTAATTCTAGAGACTCCTTTAAGGATATAGGGACAGTGACATGAGCCATGGGTTTAGGGGTTGTACACCTCCTATGTTGTGGGTCTACCACCCTATGGGCCCCATGTCTATCATGTGTAGAGCCTCTCCCTCTACCCTAAAATTGTCGGATGTCAAAGTAATTCGGCTTCTCACCAAGGATAAACTCATAATACAACTTTCTCAAAAAATATAGAGGCACCTCCCAATTATTAAAAGGTGGTTGGTCAAAGACCATATACCACCTATCCCAAAAATCTTCTTTCAACCTAGCATGAACACACCAATGTATAGGAAACTAAGTCGTATTTAGTTCTAGGTTGTTACTGGTAATAAGATCAATGAAAAGAGCACATATGTCAGCTTTACCTATGCCTTTTTTCTTCACTTGATCATATGACAACCCATCTGCATAAAATGTTCAACATCTATCCCTCCATGAACCTCATTTTGTAACCTCCCTAGATACCTCATTTTCATTATTAGCCATTGTTTCTAGTGTCTTGGCAAGGGTTGAGTGGTGCTCAAGCCTAGAGGTCCTCAACCTATTCACCAACATAGAAATTTGGGCACTAGTTTGTGTAAGGTGATTGATGAGATCCTCTTGTGTGGCATCTACATGATCTAATGGAGGATGTGGAGGGTTTCAAGGTGGTGGTGATTGTTGAGGAGCAACATTTTTAAGATTTTGAGGGTTTTCTTGTTTCTCTTGTGTAGTGTTAATAGGGTTTTCTTGTGTTGCTTGGGTAGGAGGAGGTCTTTGTTGTCTATTTCATTTTTGGGGATTGCTTGAAGAATTTGACATAAAATTAATGAAAACAAAACTTAAATCAATTTTAAAACCCTAATTTAATTAAAATGCAAAGAAAAATAATCAAACAAATCAAATCTTACCTGTTCGATAGGGTGCCATTGTTGAAAATTGCTCTCGATGTTGGGAAAATAAAAAATATCTACAAACCTATGCGAGTTCTATGCTTTTTTGGCTTCTCCTTCCTATTGTTCCACAAGCTTTGGTGTTGAAAATGGCCAAAACCCATGGCCTACACAAAAGAAATATGTTTCTCAAAACTCGTACGGGTTTTGAGAAACTTAAAATTTTTTTATTTAAAAAAATGTTCCTCAAAACCCGTACAAGTTTTCAAGAACTTTTGGTTTTTTATATTGGTTTTTCTCTAGGCTTGGTGTTACCATGCCTAGCACATTTTTGAAATTTTAGAACCTGCACGAGTTGTGAAATTTTTTTTTTTTTTTTTGGCATGTGGCCACTTTTTTGTTCACCATCTTGGTGCACTGGACTTGTTGGATAAGATTAATGTGGATCGTTCTCTCATTGAATATTATTCTATTTATATTTGAGGCTTTGATAATGTTTCTAAATAATCTTTAGGTAATTTGACATATTCATGCCATGCCTGGTAATTTGACATATAACCTTCTATTAGGGAGACCATGTATTCATAGCATGCAAGCTTCCCCCTCAACTTTTCATAGGTAAGTCAAGTTCATTTATGACAATAAGACATACACCTTGTTAGCTAATACCAATCTTCAACCTCCATTAAAAACTGGATCTTCTTGTTCAAATACTTCCCATTCTTTTCCTAGTCCTTTTACTTCCTCAAATACATCCATTTCCTTTAATGATCTTGTTCCTTCTAGTACTCCTGATTTGTCTACTCAATTAGAATCTCCTCCCAAAGATATATTTTCTCCCAAAGGAGTGCTCTCAAATGATGATTGGGGCTCTAGACTTTAACCCTACTTTTCTATGAGAGTATAGAGTATCTTGGAAAGGATCTAAGACTGAGAAATCTAAGGAGGAACCTAAAGAGAAACCTACTTTGTCTAAACAACTAAGTAACCACTTTGTGGCTGCTTCTAATTCAAATAATTCTTCAAATCCTTTCTCTAATTCATATAGCACTGAGACCTATGAGGCACAACCATCTCTTTCTAATTTGGCATCTCTTTATGGTCCTTCTTTTCACATTTTATCTAAGAATGGTTATAATGGCAATGGTTGTGGCGCAAATGAACAAGGAGTTAAAGTTCCTTTAGAACATAACACACATGAAGCTTCATTTGGATTTGGATATAATCCTTCTAAGCCCACAAAAGCATCTAAAAGACCATTTCTCTATGTGAATTCTATATTTAGTAGTGATGATGACCTCACCTTAATTAAATCATCTTCTACTTCTTTCAACACTCATCCCCCTCATAAAAAAATCTTGGTGATGAACAAATCTCTCTATGAATACCCTCAAGAGATTTCTAATCCCTCTTATGAGACTTTATCTTCTACTCATTCTAAAATCCATTCTTCTAGGAATAAGGCTCTAATGAATTACACTTATCCCTCTCCTAAGAGTTCTTATATGCAAGAAAAGTATGACTTAGTGGCCTATTATTCTCCTCTAAACTTATCTTCTTTTAAAGACTTTTTAACATTCATCATCTTATATATGTTTTTAATCTCACTTATAGTAGAGAATTTAACTTTTCATATTCAAATACCTCATTCAATCTATCATGTCTTTAAATAACATTAATGGTGCTATATTTCTCATCATTATATGACATTGGTAGCACACTTACTGGGGGCTCATTGTCATTCATGATGGTACAATTTCATGTGAAATCATACTTTTGGAACCAACATAATATCCTATTTCTATCTCATCTCTCAAACATCTCTCCTTCTTCAGATTAAAATTTCCCCTTTCTAAAGTAGTGTATTCTATAAGGATTTATTATTGATTGTAGAGGTGTATTCATATTTGAATTCCTTCTCTCATATTGGAATAAGTATCCTTAATGGGGGATCTAAATTACATATCCTTAATTGGGACCTCCTCCTTGGTGTTGGAAGTCTTTGATCATTCATCAATTTCTTTTCTTCATTGAGCAGTACCTTTTATAATAAACACTTCTATTTTGTGAATGTGCATGTCCCTGATGAGGATCTCTTGCCTTCTTTTAGAAGGGTGTTGTTATAAATAATCTCTCTTTGATGTCATTTCAATCCTTTATTCTTTTCCAATCTCTTGCATTCATTTGTTCTAGTAGATGTTATATTTGTCTAAGACAACTCCTCTTGGAGGTATTTGGCTTTTGAGAAAAGACCTCTTCTCCTCCAAGGATCACCTTTACACTTATAGCAAGATATCTCTTTTCAACTATCTTATACTTGATTGAAGAGTATTCTCTCTCTTGCTTGGATTTATGACATTGTTGCATGATGGATATCTTATTGGTATTGAAGGTAGGTATCCTTGTTATATTTTCCTTAAGATATCAACATCAAACTATGTTGACATCTTAAGGGTGGGGGAGGGGGGGGGGGGTACCCACACTGCTCCTTTTGTACTATATTTCTCTCGTGCATTGTAACTCTTATACAACAGACCATTCTCAGTATAAGATGTCGCCACTTTTCTCTTATACAATGGGTCATTGTCAAAACCAGAGAGAAACCTCTTAGAGATAGATGTCGCCACTTTCCTCTTATACAGTGGGTCATTCTCGAAACCAGAGGGCAGCCTCTTAGAGTGAGATGTTGCCACTTTTGTTTTATACAGTGGGATATTCTCAGAACTAAAGGACAACCTTTTAAAGTGAGATGTTGCTACTTTCTTGACATTTGCACTATTCATCTTATACATGTTGTAGCATACTCTACCATAGAATCCTATGAGGTGCTTCAAACCTCACTTGCACACATGCACATGAGGTTGAGTGGATCTAATTGTGTTCTCACTCTCCTCCCTTACATGGATCACCTAGATAGACTTTAGGGGCTATTTTTCCATGTTTTTTTTTCTCCATGGATCACCTAGTTCTAGGGGAGAGATGTCCTTGTTCACCTTTCTTCTCATGGATCACCAAAGTGTGTATTCATGATTTCTATCTCTTCTTCCTTTTCTTCTCTTTGCATTTTTTTCCATTTTAATCTTTCATCTTGTGTTAGCGAGCTCTCAAATTCTCACACTCTTTGTTTTGTTGGAATTGAGGTTTAGTCCTCTTTCTTACAAAATGATTCTCCATTAGTTTTTGATCTTGTATCAAATCTTCTTGTGAGCATTTGTAATCAATCTTATTTCACAATTCGATGTGGTAAACATGATACCTTGTTTCAACTCACTAAATTAGCAAGTTGAAATAGGGGGGGCATATAGCTACCCTAAAAAATTTCATCACCTTCCTTAGTAAGCATTTAGGTAATTTTTTGATTTTATCTAACATGTGGTTTTGTAGGGTGTGGTTCCTAACTGTGTACTACAGATATCGTTGGGGGCTTCATCCGACAACTTGTGGATATATCATTTTTCAAAAGATGTTTACTTTTATTTACTTTAGCTTGCATTTTCACATAGTGTCATATGACCGCTAAAGTGGGGGCTAAATATAGCGTCGCAAAATGTACACCCTTGCTAGGGCGGTACAATTTTGCGCTTAGTTTAGCACCCACCTTAGTATGTTTGCATCTTGCATTGTAATTTCCCTTTAAGCATTTAATTAATTAATTAATTAAATCTAAAGTCATATTTCATCACTCCCCACATCATCAAATTGGGCCCTTTACCCTAAGTGTGTCCCTTTTTATTTTATTCCTCCAATGAATCATTAAATCATAAACCCTAATTATGTCCTATTTTGACCTTTAAGGCCCAATTTTGCATGTCAAAACATCTTGGAATCATCTATAACTTTGGGATTCACTCTAACATCATCATATCTAATGGCCCTAAAAATTTGGTGAAAATTTGGTCAGACCATGTCCAAGTGCAACACGGTCCCTGATATTTTTCCCAAAATTTAGGGAGCATAATTATATTATATTATAATGCTTAACCCCAAGAAATTGGTAGGAAATTCAATCTCTAAGTCAGCCTAAAGATGAAATTAAGATCTAGGGTTCCACACATAAGAGATCTCTCTCTTCATTTGAAGGTCTAAGAATCCAAGGAACTAAGATTAAGGAAAAAGTTGTTGGAGGGAGCACAAGGAGCCTTCTATGTAGTGAAAGAGAAGTTGATGCAAGTGCTAGGCTAGGTGAGTGCAATTCAGGACAAAACTGTCACAATAGGCCACCAAGGAAACCCAAAACACCCTACCAAATAGACTTACACCTTAAAAACACTCTTCAATTAATCATAAACAACTTTCTGGACCCTAAGGATAACATTGACAAGATCTTAGGATCAAAAGTTGAAAACTGCTCAAGCCTACTCAAACCGGCTGGACACCAAACTTGGCTTCAAGTTGGAATTTTGACAAAATAGTGACCAGGGATCAAACCAAATGGTCAAGGTGGATGAAAATTCCCATACAAACATGCACAAGGTGTGGTGACACAACAAACTGGTCAATTCAACAAGGTTCCTTTGTAAAACCCCAAAATCCTTATATACTCAAGGGGACTTATCAAAACAAGTTTGCAAACTTGCAAATGACCAACAAAAAAAATGGATATCCAAATACCCTTTATTCAAAAAGGTATAAATGCAAAAGGAGGTGGTCTAGAAAACAAAGGAGACTTGCTGCCCTTCACAATTGCAAGTAGGCCTACTTAGGCTTAAGTAGGTGGGTTTGTGAAGGAAGTGTATGAAATGTGATTGATCAGAAAGTTTCACCAATTGAAAAAGTTTTTTCCACACCCCAATTGACCAAATCCAGGAGTTTGTGCATTGGTTCAACCCTTTTTGTTTTTTATCACCAATTTTTCATTTTGAAACTAGGTTGTCACATGAGGATGCCAACCTAAAAATCAAAGCAAACACCAAAGATACCTGAAAACTGTTAGGCCCAATATAGAAAGATAATGTACTAAGAGGGGAGGGGTGAATCAGTACTCCAAAACTTTTCTTTTGTAATAACCTTATTGTTATGCATGAACAGAATAGTGCAGTAACATAAAACAAAACTATAATCAATAGATAACATTCATACATGATTCACTCCATAACACATATATTTTGGTCACGCAGAAACTCTTGGTTAGAGAGAAAAACTATGGTAGGGATGGCACCCACAACTTCACTACTACAATAATAAAGAATGCTTGGTTAGAGCTACATTTAGCTATTTCTGATAGCTTACCCTGTTAGGAGTATTAAGATCAGTTAGATCTACCTTACTAAAGGATTTATACAACACTATTTAAGTGTAGCACCTGGTTAAAGGATTTACAATTTATAGACTTGGTTAGAGTTTTTTACCCTGTTAAAGGTTTCTCTTACAACTTCAAAATATTACAATATAATCATTACAAATATCTGCAACTTTACATCTGAAATGCTAAAGCAGATTCTATGTGCTCCGAATAAGATTACCTAGCTTGTAGCATACCTCAGTAACCCATAATGAAACTTGGTAAACCCTTCTGTTTACTCTATTCTTTGATTGTTCACTGATAACCTTCTCGGTGACCTCTCTGTGTCTCTGTAACAGTCTTCCTTCATGCATACACACTGCTATCTCATTGAATCTCTTATCATATCATATCATGTCATATATCTAACCCTAGAATCATGCTATATATATAGATCTCTTATAGCGGTGATCTGATATTTTACTTCAATCTTACAAAAATATTCTTCGATTAAACAAAATATCTCATAGGTTAGATTGATCTTGTAATCATGCACAATCTCCTAGTGCAATTTCCAACACAAAAATGGTTAGATGTGCCTCAATCTTGTAACACATTTTCATGTGCATGTCCAGGTTCAATGTATCTAGTAAGACATTTTATTCAGTGAATATCAACTCGGTGAGTTAATTATACCACTCGGTAGCCATGAACCTTTACTCGATAAACAGCTCGGTGAATACTATGTTCTGTGACTGCTTTCTTCAGTAACCGACTAGATTGTCCATACCGACTCCTCTGTGTGTACCGACTGCATGATTCGGTAATACTAACTGACTAGAATATAGTATGACTTTGGATATGAAACTAATGGCAATTTGATAAGTAGTAACAATCTCCCCTTTTGACATTAGTTGAGATGTTTGACAAAAACTACTTACAAAGTCATAACTAAAAAATATACTTGACAATATGTACAATAGTCAATAGTATATGCAAATATACTCCCCTTATCATTATCCTTTACATAACTTTGAATTTGCATGTTCGGTTTGGTTCTGTACTGTACTTGTGTACTCTGAATGCTCTGTATATTCTGCTCGGTAGACTCCCCTTGTATATAATACTCAAAATTGTGTTATCAAAACTGTACTAGTCTCCAAGTGTAGAATTACTCCCCCTTTGCTGGGCTTTCCTCTCCTATGTAGTAACATAAAATTACTCCCCCTTTTTGACAAACATTAAAAACTTAATTTGCATCCGGAGGTGGTAACTGATCAAAAATAGTTTTATACTTGGTCTGGGCATCAGTGAGGGCGACTGAGAGTGAGTCCTTGAGACTTTCCATTAATGAGTTATGTGCTTGAATATAAGATAAGAGTGATATCAAGCCATCAAGAGTGCTCTTGGACTAATGAGAGATGAGGAAGGAATAATGTTTGAAGAGTCATTATATCCATCCTAATTTTATGCTCTTCATTCCTCAGTTCTAACTATTGAGCCATGAGCTGTTGTAGCTTTTTGAAAAAGGTCTGAACTGAATTAGGCTTAGTGGTCAACTTGGAGGAGAGATCAATGATCTCTTTCTCAATTGCATCAGTTTTATTTTTGATGTCTTTAATAAATAAAGAAAATGTACACAATTTCTGGAATAAATAAAGAATGTGCTTGAGTTGAGGGGTCAACTCAGCAATGAATTTGACAAGTTTTACCTTGCCAACAGCAATTGATTTTTGGACTTCCTCTATCATTTTTGCTATGAGCTCTTTATCCTTGAGCTTTCTTAGGTATTTGGATGCATCAACTCCAGATGTTTCAATCTGATTAAGGAGTTCATCCAACTGAATATGGATGGCTGCATTGGTTGACATTGTTACTGATGGTAGCATTTCTATGAGCAGTGTTCTAACCTTTTGAAGTACCTTGTTCTTTTTTTGTATTGCCAGTTGTTTCTCCTGTTCGGCCTTTGCTTTGCATAGTTCATCGAATTCAGTGAGTGCTTGCCCTTTTAATTTGGAGATGTCGACATTGGGCAACATGATCGGTTTAGATAAGTCAACTTTAAAACCATGCTTTCTCACCTTTTTCTCTTTTCCTTTTGTCTAGGGCACTAAGACAAGTGCTTGTGAGTCTTGTTGTCCCTCGGTAGGTTGCTTGGTAGATGCAACACTTTGCACTGTTCTTGTAGCAATTGCAGTGTCTTTGGATGGCTCGGTGCTAGGGGTCTCTGCTGTAATATTTGTTGTGCTTGTTTGTCCCTGAGACAATTGATCTTTTGTTGTGTTTGTTGTAGCTTCAGACTTGTTACCTGTATCTTCTGCAGCTTCAGATTTGTTACCTATATCTTCTGTAGCTTCAGATTTGTTACCTTCGGTAACTTGTTCAGTTTCCTTGGGGGCTTCAGTTGGTACTGTTGGCTTCACTGGCAGATAAGGCTGAACTTGTTCTAAGACCGATTCACTAGACACAATTTTTGCATAAGTGGTGCCTTCAATCATTTCTTGCTTTGGTGGGGCTTCATCCATTACATCTTCATCAATTTGTATTGTGTCAACTGGGTCTGCACCTTGCTCGGTGACATCAACAATTTTAATTTGAGATTGTTCACTGACATCCTTTTGTTTGAAGATCTCCTGCCACTTGGCCTTAGTCTCATTCTCCATGTCAATATATAGCCCATTCATCAATTTTAAGGCTCTCTATATCACAAGAAATTTTGAATTGTATGTGGACAAATGCTCCTTGATTTCAGCTACGGACATGTTAGGAAATAAGTGGACAAGACTTCTTTCTCTTATTTGTCTCTCTGAATCCATTGCATATTTCCATCTGTTATCAATATGTGAGTAGAGTTCACTTGGAAGTGACTTTGCTAGTTCCAATGGTGCTAACTGAAACTTCAGAAGTCTACATATGACAACTTCTTCAATCCGTCATTTCTCATCATTGTTCCTAGACTCATACTTAACATATCTGAATCCTACAAATCCACCGTATTCCTTGAGATTGGCACAAAAGTTTTCAACACTGTGAATGCTTTCCTTTTTTCTCTTCACAATCTAGAATTTGTTAGCATCATCAGACTCTGTATCACTCAACTCTTTTGCCAAAATGAGTCTCTGAGTATATTTCTTGTAAGTCTTTGTTACCTTAGGAGTGGCAATAGTCTTTTGTTTCTTGCTCAGTGATGCAGTTGATGCTCTGGTGTTTGGTCTCTTTGTTGGTGGAGTCAGTAGGGCCTTTTTAATGTCTTGTTTCTTTCTTTTTAGAACTTTTCCCTTTGGTAACTCTGTGCTCAATGTTATTGCAGCCTCCTGTGCTTTTGATTCTTCCTCGGTAATGGCAAGATTGCCTTTGATAGGTGTCGATGAAGATTCTTCTCTGAATTTCTCAGACAAAGCTTTTATCATCTTGGTTGCTTTCCTTGTAGCCTTAGGAACTACAATGCTCATTTCTACTTTCTCCTTTACCTCTTTATAGGTTCCATACCTTAGTTCAGTTGCATACCTTGGCAATGATAGGTAGGCATCAATTTGTTACTGTGTGATGTCATAATCAATTTCATAACCCATTGGTTTCAATGACTGAATCCTTGGTTCAACAACATTTACATAGCAGTAATCAGTGTCAACTTCAAAACAAATATTGTCCTTGTATTTTTCAACCAGTTGTGGTGGGATCCTGTACCTATTGTGCATTTTCTCTTGGAATTTGCTAAAGTAATTATCCATGACATCATTAAAGTTATCTCCTAACTTCTTTATGTAATCATTGATCTGATGGGTGATAGGTCGGTGTAGCTCCCATACTACTTTACCGACTGAGGGAAAGAACTTTTCAAAATAGAAAAACATACAGACAAGTAGTGAACCTAACTTGAGTGTGTTTACTGAGTTGTTCTTCTTCGGCTTCCTTATGGTGTTCAGGTTCTCAAATAAGTTCTTTAGTAGTACTTCACACAAGTCTACTTTCATTCCCTTCTTTACTATTTTGTAGGCCAGGTCCACTATAGCACATGGTACACTATTTTCCCTTGCAGATTGGAAGAAACAGTAACCAATGACTCTGATTGCAAATTTCAGTTCAGCATCAGTGACATTATTCAATTTCAGCCCTCGGTAATCAAATTCTACTCCGGTTAGACTGATTCGCTCCTTTTGTGATATCATTTTCTATGCACGAGCATGATTATAGATGGGATATCCGGTGATCAGGTGAATGACTTCCTTCATGATCTTGAATGGTTGCTCTTGTAGCCACATGAAATCATCATGTACTCTACTCAGTATAAACTTAACCCATTGGGGTTTGAACACATGAGGATAGACTAGGGCTTCAGTTAATCCCTTGATTCTAATATGTTCAAATTTACTATCCCGTGTTCATCATATGTGTTACTAATCTCTACATGACCGAGTTCCTCAACACGACACTTGGTAAAGAATCTGACATCTTCTACCAATAAGACTTGATCCGAGATGAGTGAAAATGTCATTTTATCATCCAATTCTGAGGTGACTTTAGGAGTTAGGGAATACTTTAGAGATGGCTTCTCCACATTTTGGACAACTACAGGGTCTTGGATCTTGGGCACCATGGTAGATCTCGAGTAAAAATTTGATAGGTTATCCTTAGGGTTTACAAATAGCTTACTCTTCACACTCGGTAGACACTAGCAATTTGACTAGATTAGAAACCAGCTAAACAGTGTGAATAAATTGATGTAAATACCTTGAAAACTTGCTCTGAATGAAATTTGGTCGCTTTGATTCACTCTACTCTACTTCTCGAAAACTTGGGTGAATGAAAATGACTAAAAAAATACTTTTAAGTACTCAAAAATACCTTATCGGGCTCAGTGCAGGTTAGGTCATGGTATTAAATGCACTCGGTTCACCTTTTACCAATTTACTTCATTTTCTGTTTTCACCGAGTATTCAACTTTGCTTTGATAGCCGACTTGACAGGTTTCCTATATACACCAACTTGATAGGTTTCCTATATAGTATACTAACTGACTAATTGTATCTTAGCTATGCAGATTCTGAATTCTTGTTCATAATAAAATAGGAGTTGTTATGATTTATCTTTTAAAGAATGCAGTCCCTTCATACCTTTTCTTGGCTAATTTGAAATAGGTGCACCTAACTCGGTAGGTAAGGTGCTTTCTTCATCAGACATAATTTCTTTCTTTTTCCAAATCATCTTGACTTTTTCTTTTATCTCCTCAGTGTCTCTTCTCGGTTGATCTCTACAATTTCCAGCTAAGTGTCTAGTTTTGTGACAATGAAAACATGCCATACCAGGATTTCTCCATGATCTTCAGTTGTTCATTCCAAACCTTATAAAATAGTTGGCACTTATATGTCCATATCTTCCACAACATTCGCACCATATCCTCGTATTGTAATCCCATGGTACTGCTGCATATTGTTGATGAGAATTTGTGTAAATTCGGTAACCTCCAGTGTTTTCTCAGTGTGGATACTTCATGTTGTTCTTTTGCTTAAACCAGCATCTCTCAGTACTATGTCCATATCTATTGTAGTTTTTACAAAAACCTTTGAATTT
The DNA here is from genome assembly GCF_030272615.1 of Cryptomeria japonica. Classification (NCBI taxonomy): domain Eukaryota; kingdom Viridiplantae; phylum Streptophyta; class Pinopsida; order Cupressales; family Cupressaceae; genus Cryptomeria; species Cryptomeria japonica. The sequence goes on from NC_081411.1 coordinate 146,741,233, forward strand.
TGCCTTCTGATGGTTGTTAACAGACTTTGTTCTACATTGATTAGGTATGTGACCATATTTATTGCAATTACAACAATATCCATTAGACTTAGAGATATTTGGTTGCTTACCTTTTTTGATCTAGCATATGTTCGCAGTATGACCTTGATTTCCATAGTAGTAGCAAATAGGCTTCTTCCTTTTGATGTTATTTCTTTTTTCATCTTTTTTTGATGATTCTCCTTTCTCGGTAGTATTATTTCCTTTATAACCGAGTCCTCCATCTTTGTAGAGTCTTCTTGTATTTAGTTTCTCATCCAACATCTTTGATGCTTCATAACTCTTCTCCAATGATTCTTTGGATTTCTTTTCTATTTCAAGTTCATCAGTCAACCTTGATACTTCAAGTTTCAATGATTGATTTTCATCATTCTTCAGAATTGCTTCATGATGTGCATAACCTAGTTGATCTATCATATTTTGTTGAATACCAGTTAACCTTATGATTTCATCATCCTTATCAGATACTAGTGCTTCAAGTTGTTGTTTCTCTCTTTGTAGATCTCTTTCTTTATCCTCAGCTCTCCTTAATGCATCTAGATTTTTAGTCATTTGTGTACTGAAATGTTCATGTTCTCTTTTCATTTCTTTTAGTTGATCAGCCAATGCTTTGTTCTTTTCTTTCAACATTCCAATCATTTCTTCAGTTTCTTCAGATATACTGTTCTTAGATGATGTCTCGATTTGTTCCAATAGCTCTTGAGAATCCTGCAAGTCATTAGATAATCTTCTCCTTACTTTCAGAGATTTTTGTATTTGCCTCTGCATGTCTGCAATCACTTGATTTGCATTATCTAGCTCTTCTTGAAGATGCACAATCCTCCGAGATTGTTTGTAGCCTTCCATTGCTAAGATCTTTCTCTTCAGGTGGTTAAACCCTTTTCCAAGATTCAAGCTCTGATACCAATTGTTAGGTCCAATATAGAAAGCTAATGTACTGAGAGGGGAGGGGTGAATCAGTACTCCAAAACTTTTCTTTTGTAATAACCTTACTATTATGCATAAATAGAATAGTGCAGTAACATAAAACAAAACTATAATCAATAGATAACATTCATACATGATTCACTCCATAACACATATATTTTGGTCACGCAGAAACTCTTGGTTAGCGAGAAAAACTACGGTGGGGATGGCACCCACAACTTCACTACTGCAATAATAAAGAATGCTTGGTTAGAGCTACATTTAGCTATTTCTGATAGCTTACCCTATTAGGAGTATTAAGATCAGTTAGATCTACCTTACTAAAGGATTTATACAACACTATTTAAGTGTAGCACCTGGTTAAAGGATTTACAATTTATAGACTTGGTTAGAGTCTTTTACCCTGTTAAAGGTTTCTCTTACAACTTCAAAATATTACAATAGAATCATTACAAATATCTACAACTTTACATCTGAAATGCTAAAGAAAATTCTATGTGCTCTGAATAAGATTACCTAGCTTGTAGCATACATCGGTAACCTATAATGAAACTCAGTAAACCCTTCTGTTTACTCTGTTCTTCAACTGTTCACTGATAACCTTCTCGGTGACCTCTTTGTGTCTCTGTAATAGTCTTCCTTCATGCATACACACTGCTATCTCATTGAATCTCTTATCATATCATGTCGTGTCATATATCTAACCCTGGAATCATGTTGTATATATAGATCTCTTACAACGGTGATCTGATTTATTACTTCGATCTTACAAAAAGATTCTTTGATTAAATAAAATATCTCATAGGTTAGATTGATGTTGTAATCATACACAATCTCCTAGTGAAATTTCTAACACAAAAATGGTTAGATGTGCCTCGATCTTGTAACACATTTTCATGTGCATGTCCAAGTTCAATGTATCTAGTAAGACGTTTTACTCGGTGAATATCAACTCGGTGAGTTAATTATACCACTCGGTAGCCATGAACCTTTACTTGATAAACAACTCGGTGAATATTGTGTTCTGTCACTACTTTCTTCAGTAACCAACTATACTATCCATACCGACTTCTCTGTGTGTACCGACTACATGATTCAGTAATACTAACCGACTAGAATATAGTATGACTTTGGATATGAAACTAATGGCAATTTCATAAGTAGTAACAAAAACCTGCAAATCTATTCCAGAATCATTAGGTACATGTACAAACCTCTCATTCCACCATGTTTTAGTAGGGTTTCAAAACCTACAAATCTATTCTAGAATCATTGAGTACATGTACGGTGGCCATGAGAGGAAATGCAAAAGTAGGTCAAAACCCTAGGTTTAGTAGGGTTTCAAAACTATTTTTAGTAAAAATGCAATAACTTTCAAACCAGAGCACTTAGAGACCTCAAATCAAAGGAAAAAGAAAGATAAGAGACCCCTAAATCTGAATCCATAAGTTAGAATCTCCTAATAGTCCAAAAATAATCCGTACAAGAGCAAAAACGTGACTATTTGCAGGAAAACAAGGTTTTTTTATTGATTGCCAAATGAAAATTTACATCAACTCCTTCATCACCCACTTGAAAGGGCTTATGAAGGCCTCCCCCATCAGTTACAACCAATTTTCAAACTAATTAGCCAATGGGGAAGGATATTTGCTTACAAACAAAAAGTTGTCAAGTGTTGTGATGACAACATTGACACTTTTTGACAATTTTTGCTCAAAAGCACTTAAAAGTGCAAACTAACTTTCTAAATCCTACCAATGGTCATGAAGGACCAATTTATTGCCAAAAACAAGAAAATAACTCAAAACTAAATTTTTATGACCCTTTGACCATAGTTGACCAAGTGGCTCATAAATTGCCAAACCTGGGACTAGGCCTCACAAATGGATCAAAAACAAGACCAATGAGTCCTAGCATGAAATAAACAATCCAAGACCCCTTAGGAGTCATAACAAGGTAGGATAATCAATTTTTTAAAGTTGGTGCTCCTGCACCATACTCCCCATGAGTTTTTGAACTCAAGTTCCCACTTGAGTTCAGTTTATCAAGTGAAGATCCATGATTTTGGATCTGCTCTTTAGTCATACATGTGGCATCAATGGTGGGGAGTCCTTTCCACTTTACTAGGTACTGCAAATATGTCTTCTTCCTAGTTTTTTTCAGAATCTTAGAATCCAAGATCTTTTCCAACTCAACCGGCTTGCTTTGAGGAAGATTGGTGACATAGTCTTCTTGGTCATGAAAGATTTGATCATTAGAAGTACCTGCACCTTCAGAAGGACCTGCAACAATGTCAATACCTACATCACCTTTATAAGAGGTCAGATCACAAATATTGAAAATAAGAGAAATTCACAATGTAGGAGGAAGAGAAATCTCATAGGCGTTGTCACCCATTTTGTTCAAAATGGTACATGGCCCCACTTTCTTCATATGCAACTTGGAATATCTACCCTTAGGAAATCTTTCCTTCCTCAGATATGCCCAAACTTTGTCTCCAATTCTGAAATGTACTTCCTTTCTCTTTTTATCAGCATGGGCTTTGTACTTTTGAGTAGTATTTTGAAGGCTTTGTTTCACCTCTTCCTGCACTTTTGCTATCAAATCTGCAAGTTCCTCTCCTTGTGCACTAATTTTGAAATCAGTGTTACTACTTATCAAGTTGCCATTAGTTTTTATATTCAAATTCATACTATATATTCTAGTTAGTTAGCACTACCGAATCATGCAGTCGGTACACATAGAGAAGTCGGTATGGATAGTCTAGTCAGTTACAGAGGAAAGCAGTCACAGAACGCAGTATACATCGAACTGTCTACCGAGTATCTTTTTTGAGACTACCGAGCAGTAAAGATGATACACTGAGTTGACATACACCGAGTGAAACATGTTACCAGATACATTGAACGTAGACATGCATATGAAAATGTGTTACAAGATCGAAGCACATCTAACCATTATTACATTGGAAATTTCACCAGAAGATTGTGTATGATTTTAAGGACAATCTAACAAATGAAATATTTTGTTTAGTTATTCATTCGAGGAATATTGTTTGTAAGATCGAAGAAATGAATTGGATCACCGTTTTAAGAGACCTATTTATACAGCATTAGTGAAGTGTATGTATGTGTGTAAGAAGATTGTTACAGAGACACAATGGTCACTGAGAAGGTTTTTCAGAGAATAGTCGAAGAACAGAGTAAGTAGAAGGATTTACCGAGTTACTATATGGGTTACTGAGGTATACTATAAGCAAGGTAATCTATTCTGAGCACATAGAATCTACTATAACATTTCAGATGTAAAGTTGTAGATATTTGTAATGATTTTAATGTAATATTGTGAAGTTGAAAGAGAAACCTTTAACAGGGTAAAAGACTCTAATCAAGTCTATAAATTGTAAAGCCTCTAACCAGGTGTAGCATTTAGAATAAATGTTGTAAAATCCTTTAGCAAGGTAGATCTAATAGATCTTGTTACTCCTAATAGGGTAAGCTATCAGAAATAGCTAAATGTAGCTCTAACCAAGCATTCTTTATTATTGTAGTAGTGAAGTTGTGGGTGTCATCCCCACCGTAGTTTTTCTCTCTAACCAAGAGTTTCTGCGTAACCAAAATATATATGTTATGGAGTGAATCATGTATGATTGTTATCTATTTGTTTTAACTTTATTTTATGTTATTGCACTATTCTGTTTATGCATAATAGTAAAGTTATTATTCAAGAAAAGTTTTGGAGTATTGATTCACCCCTCCCCTCTCAGTACATTAGCTTTCCATATTGGGCCTAACAATTGGTATCAGAGCTTGAATCTTGGAAAAGGGTTTCACTACCTAAAGAGAAAGATCTTATCAATGGAAGGCTATAAACAATATTAGAGGATTGTGTATCTGCAAGAAGAGCTGGATCATGCTAATCAAGTGCTTGCAGACATGCAAAGGCAAATGCAAAAATCTCTAAAAGTAAGAAGAAGATTATCTGATGACTTGCAAGATTCTCAAGAGTTAGTGGAACAAATTGAGACATCATCTGAGAACAGTATATCTGAAGAAACTAAAGAAATGATTGGAGTATTGAAAGAAAAGAACAAGGCATTGGCTGATCAACTAAAAGCAATGAAAAGAGAACATGAACATTTCAGTACATAGATGACTAAAAATCTAGATGCATTGAGGACAACAGAGGATAAAGCAAGAGATCTGCAAAGAGAGAAACAAAAACTTGAAGTCTTAGTATCTGATAAGAATGATGAAATCATAAGGTTAACTAGGATTCAACAAAATATGACAGATCAACTAGGTTATGCACATCATGAAGCAATTCTGAAGAATGATGAAAATCAAGCATTAAAACTTGAAGTATCAAGGTTTACCAATGAACTTGAAATAGAGAAGAAATCCAAAGAAACATTGAAGAAAAGTTATGAAGCATCAAAGATGTTGGATGAGCAACTGAATACAAGAAGACCCAACAAAGATGCAGGACTTGGTTACAAAGGAAAAGAATCTACCGAGAAAGGAATTCATACTACCGAGAGAGGAGAATCATCAAAGCAAGCTGGAAATAGGAATAACATCAAAAGAAAGAAGCCTATTTTCTACTACTATGGAAATCAAGGTCGTACTGCCAACATATGCCAAATCAGAAAAGGTAAGCAACCGAATATCACTAAGTCCAATGGTTATTGTTACAATTGTGATAAATATGGTCACACATCTAATCAATGTAGGACAAAGTCTGTTAACAATTATCAGAAGGCAAAATTCAAAGGGTTTTGTAGAAACTACAATAGATATGGACATAGTACCGAGAAGTGTTGGCTTAAGAAAAAGAACTACATGTGGTCTGCACACTGAGCAAACACTAGAGGTTACCAAACTCACACAGATCCTTACCGACAATATGCAGTGGTACCATGGGATTACAATACAAGGATATGGTGTGAATGTTGTGGAAGATATGGACACATTAGTGCCAACTATTTTATAAGGTTTGGAATGAACAACCGAATATCATGGAGAAATTCTGGTATGGCATGTTTTCATTGTCACAAAGTTGGACATTTAGCTGGAGATTGCAAAGATCAACCTAGAGGAGACACTAAAGAGATAAAAGAAAAATTAAAGATGATTTGGAAAAAGAAGGAAATCATGTCAAATGAAGAAAACACCTTACCTACCGAGTTAGGTGCACCTATTCCAAATTAATCAGCAAAGGTATGAAGGGACTGCATTCTCTGAAGGTTAAAATCATAACAGTTCCTATTCTATTATGTACTAAATTCAAAATCTACATAAGTTAAGATGCACTAGTAAGTTTAAAATTCTATCAAAAGTACTTTATAGGAAACTTGTCAAGTCGGTGAATACAAGAAGCCTGTGAAGTCGGTAAATAAAGGAAATTTGGTTACTCAATTCAAATGAAAAAAAAAGGGAGTAAATCAGTTAAAGGTGAACCAAGTGCATTTAATATTTTTGACCTAACCCACACAGAGCCCAATAAGGTATTTTGTGTACTTAAAGGTATTTTCATGGTCATTTTCATTCACCAAGTTTTCAAGAGAGCAGAACAGAGTGAATCAAGGTGTTCAAACCTCATTCAAAGCAAATCCAAGGTATTTACATAAATCTCATCACACTATTAAGCTAGTTTACTGATCTTGTCAAATTGCTATTATCTGCTGAGTGAGAAACATCTGTCGTTTGTAAACCGTCAAACCCTAAGGATAGTTTGCTAGTTTTATCTGAAATTTACAAATGGCACCCAAGATCCAAGATCCTATAGTTGTCAAGAATGTCGAGAAGCCCTCATTGAAATATACTTTGACTCCTAAAGTCGCCTCTGAACCGGATGACAAAACTACCTTTTCACTCATCCCAAATCGAGTATTGTTAGTCGAAGATGTTAGATTCTTCACCAAATGTCGTGTTGAAGAACTCGGTCATGTTGAGATAAGTGACACATATGATGAGCTATGTACTGATAGCAAAATGGATAGCAAGTATGAGCATATCAAAATCAAGGGATTAACTGAAGCCATAGCCTATCCTCGTGTGTTCAAACCCTAGTGGGTTAAGTTTGTTTTGAGTAGAGTTCATGATGATTTCATGTGGCTAGAGGAGCAACCATTCAAAATCACTAAGGAAATCATTCATGTGATCACCGGTTATCCTATCTATGATCATGCACGAGCACAAAAGATGATATCACAGAAGGAGTTAATTAGTTTAACTGGAGTAGAATCTGATTATCGAGGACTAAAACTGAACAATGTCACTGATGCAGAACTTAATTTTGCCATTAGAGTAATTGGTTACTATTTCTTCCAATCAACAAGGGAAAACAGTGTACCCTGTGCCGTAGTTGACTTAGCCTATAAAATAGTGAAAAAGGGAATGAAAGTTGATTTATGTGAAGTGTTATTGAAAAACTTGTTTGAGAATCTGAACACAATAAGGAAGCCGAAGAAGAACAACTTGGCAAATACACTGAAGTTTGGTTCACTTCTTGTATGCATGTTTTTCTAATTTGAGAAATTCTTTCCATCAGTCGGCAAAGTAGTTTGGGAGCTACACCGACCAATCACCCATCAAATTAATGACTTTATCAAGAAGTTGGGAGATAATTTCAATGATATAATGGATGATTATTTCAGAAAATTTCAAGAGAAGATGCGCAACAGGTACTGGATTCCACCCCAGCTGGTAGAGAAATATAAGGATAATATATGCTTTGAGGTAGACACTGATTACTATTATGTGAATGTTGTGGAACCAAGGACTCAATCCTTGCCACCAATGGGTTACGAGATTGACTATGATATCACACAACAACAAATTGATGCATTTCTTACACTGCCAAGGCATACTACTGAACTGAGATATGGAACTTATGAAGAACTTAAGGAAAAGGTAAAAATGAGCATTGTAGCACCCAAAGCTACAAGAAAGGCTACAAAGATGATTAAGGCATTATCTGAGAAATTCAGAGAAGAATATTCCTCCATACCTATCAAAGGTACTCTTGACATCACCGAAGAGGAATCAGATGCTCAAGAGGCAGCAATAACATTAAGCACTGAATTGCCTAAGGGTAAAGTGTTGAAAAGAAAGAAACTGGGCATTCCAAAGGCCCTACCGACTCCTCCAACAAAGAATCCTAATACAAGAGAATCAGCTACATCACCAAGTAAGAAACAAAAGGGTGTTACTGCTCCCAAGGTAACCAAGACCTAAAAGAAATCTACTTGGAGACTCATCTTGGCAAAAGAGTCTAGTGATACAGAATCTGAGGATGCCAACAAATTCCAAATTGTCAAAAGCAAGAAGGTAAATATACATAGTGTTGAAAACTTTTGTGCAAATCTAAAAGAATATGGTGGATTTGGTTCCTTTAGATATGTCAAGTATGAGACTAGGAATAATGATGAGAAGAGACAAATTGAAGAAGCTGTCATCTGTACACTTCTAAAGTTTCGGCTAGCTCCATTAGAACTAGTAAAGTCACTTCCAAATGAACTTTACTTGCATATTGATAATAGGTGGAAATATGCAATGGACTCAAAGAAATCAATTAGAGAAAGAAGTCTAGTCCATCTATTTCCTGATATGTCTGTAGCAAAAATTAAAGAACATTTGACAACCTACAATTCTAAATTTCTTGTCAAATTGAGAGCCTTAAATTGATGAATGGGCTATATATCGATGTAGAAAATGAGACAAAAGCAAAATGGCAGGAAATATTCAAAATAAAAGATGTCGGTGAACAATCTAAAGCTGAAATTATTGATGTCACCGAGCAAGATCTTGATGTCACTGAGCATGGTCCTGATGCTACCGAGCAAGACCCGGCTAACACTATTCAAATTGATGAAGATGTCATGGATATAGAGGAACAGGAGTAGGAGATGATAGAAGGCACTACATATGCAAAACTTGTATCTAGTGAATCCATGTTAGTACAAGTTTAGCCTTATCCACCAATCACTCAACCTGTCTCTACCAAAGCTCCTCAAGATACAACACAAGGCACCAAAGGTCACCAGTTTGAAGCAGTAGAAGGTACAACTCAAGACAAGACCTCACAAGCACCGTCAAGCACTAAAAATGTAGCAGCTGAGACACCCAGTACTGAAACACCAAAAGACACCACAGTAGCTACAGGTACTGACCAAAGTGTTGCCTCCACTGAGCAACCTACCGAGGGTCAGCAAGCCTCTCAAGCTATTGTCTTAGTTCAACTGACCAAAGGTAAAGAGAAGAAGGTGAAAAAGCATAGTTTCAAAGTTGATTTATGTAAACCAATAGTGTTGCCCAATGTGGATATCTTAAAATTAATGGGGCAAGCACTTATTGATTTTGGTGAACTATGCAAAGAAAAGGCCGAACAAGAAAAACAAATGGCCATTCAAAAGAAGAATAAATTACTTCAGAAGGTAAAGACATTACTCACAGATATGCTACCTACAGCTACAGTGTCAACTGATGTAGCCATCCACATTCAACTGGATGAACTCCTTAATCAAATAGAAACATCTAGAGTTGATGCATCTGAGTACCTGAGCAAGCTCAAAGACAAGGAGCTTACTACAAAAATGATTGAAGAGGTACAAAAAGCTCTAGCTATTGGAAAAGTCAAGCTTGTCAAATTCATTGCTGAGTTGTCCCCTCAACTCAAGCATATTCTTTATTTATTTCAGAAACTTTGCACATTTTCCATATTCATTAAAGATATCAAGAATAAAACTGATGTAATTGAGAAAGAAATCATTGATCTCTCAAATAAGTTGACCACAGAGCAAAATTCAGTTCAAAATTTTTATACCAAGCTTCAATAGCTCATAGCTCAACAAATGGAACTTAGAAATGAAGAACATAAGATCAGGATGGATATAATGACCCTCCAGACATTATTCCTTCCTCATCTTTCATCAGTTCAAGAATAGATTAACTGAGCTACACGCCTATCTACTACACAAGAGGGAAGCACTCTTGATGGCTTAATATCACTATTGGCTAATATTCAAGCACAAAATTCTTTAACGGAAAGTGTAAAGGATGCACTCTCTGTCACACTCACCAACGCTCAGAAGAAGTATAAATCTATTTTTGATCAGTTGCTGCCCCCGGATGGAAATTAAGTTTTTGATGTTTGTCAAAAAGGGGGAGTAATACAGTTTTGATACAGTATTCGAAGTATTGTATACAAGGGGAGTATACCGAGCAGAGTATGCAAAATATCCAAGGACAGTAAGCAGAGCACACAAGCAAAGAACGGAGCATGTACAAAATCCGAGTTATGTATAGTATAATGATAAGGGGAGTATATCTGAATATACTATTTCATTGACTATTGTATTTACTGTTAAGTATAGTCATTTTGCAAAGAGTATAGATTTTTGAGTTATGACTTTGAAAGTAGTTTTTGTCAAACATCTCAACTAATGTCAAAAGGGGAGATTGTTACTACTTATCAAGTTGCCATTAGTTTTTATATTCAAAGTAATACTATATATTCTAGTCGGTTAGCACTACCAAATCATGCAGTCGGTACACATAGAGAAGTCGATAAGCACAGTCTAGTCGGTTATAGAGGAAAGCAGTCACAGAATGCAGTATACACCGAACTGTTTACCAAGTACCTTTCTTGAGACTACCGAGTAGTAAAGATGACACATCAAGTTGACATACACCGAGTGAAACGTGTTACCAGATACATTAAACCTGGACATGCATATGAAAATGTGTTACAAGATCGAGGCACATCTAACCGTTATTACATTGGAAATTGCACCAGAAGATTGTGTATGATTTTAAGGACAATCTAACAAATGAAATATTTTGTTTAGTTATTCATTTGAGGAATCTTGTTTGTAAGATCGAAGCAATGAATTGGATCACCGTTTTAAGAGATCTATTTATACAACATTAGTGAAGTGTATGTATGTGTGTAAGAAGACTGTTACAGAGACATAGTGGTCACCAAGAAGGTTTTTAGAGAACAGTTGAAGAATAGAGTAAGCAGAAGGGTTTATCGAGTTACTATATGGGTTACCGAGTTATGCTATAAGAAAGGTAATCTATTTTGAGCACATAGAATCTGCTATAACATTTCAGATGTAAAGTTGCAGATATTTGTAATGATTTTATTGTAATATTGTGAAGTTGAAAGAGAAACCTTTAACAGGGTAAAAGAATCAGGTCTATAAATTGTAAAGCCTCTAACCAGGTGTAGCATTCATAATAAATGTTGTAAAATCCTTTAGCAAGGTAGATCTAACAGATCTTATTACTCCTAACAGGGTAAGCTATCAGAAATAGCTAAATGTAGCTCTAACCAAGCATTCTTTATTATTGCAGTAGTGAAGTTGTGGGTGCCATCCCCACCACATTTTTTCTCTCTAACCAAGAGTTTTTGCGTAACCAAAATATATGTGTTATGGAGTGAATCATGTATGATTGTTATCTATTTGTTTTAACTTTATTTTATGTTACTCCACTATTCTATTTATGCATAACAGTAAAGTTATTGTAGATAGGAATTTGGAAATCATCAAAGCAAATGACAAATTAGACTAGCTCAATCACGAAAACTAAAATGCAATGACAAAAATCCTAAAAACACTCAATAGAGATACTGAAAATAAGACATTTAAACCAAATGCAAACCATTGCAAACATGAATGTCTTCTCCAGAATTCTCCATTGTCCTTCTTTCTCCTTCAAATTGCTTTGTTTGTGGATCTCACCAATAAGTGCATAAGCATGAGATGAAAGCAAGATTGACAAGACAGCATAAGGATATTAGAAGCATGATTGATTGATCGATTGGGGGCCATGATTGAAGAAATTCATCCAATTTATAGACAAATTGGATAAAAAACAAGATTAGCATGAATTTGATTCAAATGGAAATTCAAATCAAGAATAGCAAAATTATGACAAGTGTATGACAAATTGCTATGCAAGGTGTTATGACAATTTATGACAAATTGCTATGCAAGATGTTATGACAAAAATTTGAAAATAGAAATAGAAATTAGAAGAAATTAGAAAATTAGGTTAGAAATGATGACTTGGAAATTAGGAAATTAGAAATTGATGAAAATTAGGTAAATTAATTAATAATTTTTCATTCATTAATTAATTTACAAAAAGAGGAGGAATTAATTAGCCAATTAAATAAATATTTAATTGCGACAAGAAGACTTAGGATAAATAAATAAATTATTTAACCTAGAGGGAAAATGACAAACAAGATTAAATGAATAAATCATAAAATCCTAGAAGATGAATTAGAAATGCAAGGACGACAATTAGGTCTTGACAAAAGATAATTGACGTCGATTCGATCATGATTTTGATTAACAAATGACCAATGATTTGATTGATAAATGCGCCAATTGATGAGGAACAATGAATAATTGATCCAAATTGACATTATTGAGAAGGACGACGATTGATGACAAATCGATTGCAAAATTGACGAGAAAATGACAACGATTGATGACAAATCGATCACAAAACAACAAGATTGAAAAGGATTGATGACGAATCGATCGCAAGACAACAAGATTGAAAAGGATCGATGACGAATCGATCGCAAGATGACAAGATTGACAAAAGGACAAAACCCTAATTCTATCATTGATTAGGATTGACAATGTCAAAAATGATGATAAATGAGCACGCACATTGATGCGATAGGATAAGATCAACCAAAATCATGACTGAAGATTGTTATTGACAAGACCAACTTTGAAAGTGAGACAAATGAAGAATGCAGAAGGACTCGATGCTCACAAATGATAAAGACCAAGTGTGCAACATAGAAGAAATGTTAATGTGACGCAAAAACCCTAAAATAAGGCAATGCGCAAATGTTAAAGTATGACTCCGCAAGCATTGACCATTTTTAGATGTCTACATTTTGCCCCTCTTTGAGACAATGCAATTTCAAGCGATGTTTCAAAGAACAATAATGAAAATGCCCCAGATAATGACAATGACATATGCATGCCCCCTCGAGAAATTGGCTGGAAACATCCAGAAAAGAGGCCAATTGATCGATAAGAATGATAGAGAATGATAGGATCAAACGGATTGAAAATCGGGGATCGGACACACAAATGACAAGCAATTGAAGGCACAAAATACCATGACCAATATAAGATGGAGAGGGTGCACGTCCATCTATGCACTGACAAAGTGCTATAAAGGAGACAAGGAGAAGGAAAATAGCTTATTTGCACTAGCCAAAGTGGAGGATTTGTTGCTCTGGAAAAGGACCCTTGTAGAGAGATGGTGAAAATTTCAATGGTAGATCACCTTGAGGAATGTGTACGCACCTATAGATGATCGGACGACTTGGGAGCAGCAGTATGTATCTCAAAAACCCATATTGTCAATTTCATGAATTTGACTTGCTTGCGGGACATTGCAGAGCCCACAGGGAATGGAGAAAAGGACTTCTACGCCTGTGTGGGTGCATCCTGCGCTTGTGTAGGATGTTCTATGCTTGTGTAGGGTACACAAGCACAAGTTGATGTTGCACAGGCACAGGACAGGGTACACAGGCACAGTTGTGCGTTGAGAATCCTAATTTGACCAAAAACAGCACGCGGATGATCCCAAAAAGGGGGATAAGGATAGGATAGGTCAAAATAGATAAGAAACACCCTGATTTGTGGATGAAACAAGCAAATGCAACCTAGAGGAGAAAACCTTAAAACTAACAAAATGTGCCCCAATTGTGATGCAGAGTCGACAATATCCACTGATTACACGAGAGAACCGACCTGACTGCTTCATGTTGTGACATACACTCAGGAGCATGGATAGAGATACATTAGCAGGACTTGGATTATACTATATTACATTCATGTCCGAGATTAGGGAAAACACAGGACTATTGACTGCATTGGCAAAGTGATGGCATTTAGAGACCTCCTCATTCCATCTATCGACAGGAGAGGCAAGGGTGACACTAAAGGATGTATGGCGTATCCTTCACATTCTGATTCATAGGGAGATGATAGAGTATGACCCAGTGATAGGGATAGATGCTTTGTGTAGATTATTTGAGTGTGATGCAGATGATCTAGATAACATAGAGAGGGAGATTGGCTGGGAGACCATGGCAGCAGAGTACGATCAGCGATATGTGGTGATAGCCATGGTTATAGCATATCTATTAGCAGGGGACAGATGAGGACATGGATTCCCTATTAGATGGGGAAGAGTGCTAGAGTGGATGGTGACAGAGGGGACTGTATATGCATGGGGACCATGTGTGCTTGCTATGTTGTATTTTCAGTTGCATCAGAGAGCATATCAGGGAGTTCAGACTTTGAGCTATGGGGTCACACTTCTATAGGTATGGGCCTTTGAGCACATAGCCATATGTCGATCGATTGCAGAGAGACAGATAGTACCACACCGACCATATGTGTACAATTATGGGGGTACATTGAGATAGGGTCCGTTTGGATACATACTGTATTGGCGACATGAGCTAGACAGATTGAGAGAGTTCACATGGAGGGAATATCTTGATTGCCCTAGATGGTTAGATGATGATGATGAGCTATTGTATTGTAGATAGGAGAGATACCTGATTGGGCGACCAGTGAATCGCCAGAGAGTGATTGAGATGTACCTACCAGAGAGAGTCAGGATGTACCGAGAGGGACTACACACTTTACCCGATCTCACAGAGAGATGAGTCAGTGGGGGAGGATGATTCAGCCACACATAGCATATGCCAACTTCACACAGCTACAATAGAGATAGTGGGAGTGGAGATTAGATGTTGTGGATGCTGGGATGACAGAGGAGTATGAGCGATGGTTTGCATGATGACTGCCAATGCCATTAACAGATCCTGATATTCCAATATCGAGGAGACAGGAGGACTTCCCACTTACTGGAGATGATGAGGACAAAGATGAGGATGAGGGAGATGATGAGGATGAGGAGGATGATGAAGACATAGGGGATGATGAGGGGGATGATGAGGATGAGTCAGATCTAGTTGATCAGGAGTCATTGCAGGATGTACCCATAGAGCCAGAGACAGCTAGCATAGAGGAGATGGAGATATGCAGGGCTACCATAGTGAGTCAGCATGATCACATTGTGACATTAGAGAGATAGAATGCTATCTTGAGGATAGAGCAGGAGCAGTTCAGAGCAGAGATAGCCAGACTTACAACAGCGCGAGATATAACAATAGCGTAGGCACAACAAGCAGAGCAGAGAATGACTGAGTATATTGGGTCGATCAGGGATGCCAGTGCACGTGAGATGGCATAGATGTTGGTAGAGACTGGAGAGGAGATATGCCATTGGAGGACACTATATGAGAGTGCAGTTCCACCAAAGTAGAGAGCAGCATCATATCGGGCACAATCGAGGACAGAGAACAGGCCACGTTCTTGGAGGTTAGTGAGGAGCATGGGGGTGAGTGGACCTAGGAGACCACCACAGCCAGGACCCGGGACATGAGGGACATCATCCTTGAGACATGGTAGGGATGAGGAGGACAAAGGGAGCACCTAGTGATAGAGGCACGTTCTCTTTACGACAGAGACATATATAGTGTGACATTATATAGTCAGCCTGCAGGCCATACTTAGGACAGACAGTCCAATTTTGTACTCTGATATTATTTTGATATATGATATGATATGCAGCTATATGATGGGATGCAATGTGTTATTGCTTATGTTTACTTCCATGCATGGATGGCTTATGCACTGTTTATGTACCATTGTGGAACATGTATGAATATATTTTTATGTGTTTTTGATGTATGTATAAAATGGATAAAAATTCTTGATATGGGCTTGATATAATGTAAATGTACTAATCAATGAATGAAGGATGCAGCTTATGTTATTTGTTGGGATCAGAGAACTAGACTAAACTGACTGCCCAAACTGACGGAAGAAATGTTAGTAAGAAGAAATTAGACAGAGGATAGTTGAAGAAAAAACTTGCTTTCACCAATGCACTTTGTAGGTGAAAACCTTTATTTAATATGGCAAAATGGATGCGGTGCATCATGGCAATGAAGGCCAGAGCGATAATGCAATCCCTTTGCGTAAGACAGACACGTCACACACAAGGAATGAGTGAATCATCCTAGGGTGCATACATCAAGGGTTGAGGTATATGTGGTGTTCACAGAGTGAACGTACTTATCACAGACACCCAATGATATAGTTGCCCTAGTTTGTGACAAACATTCCACAAACAACAAACACCACAAAAAAAGAGACCATGAACCATCCCGGTTACTCTAAATCACTCAGTGACATCATCAAGCAACATAGGAACATGATCAAAGATAAATCAATAAATGATAAGACTCACTAATTCCAACAAGTCAAACAAACATCTTGATCTTCATTGTCAAAAGTTGAAAGTGGTGATAGGACGATCATGCTGTCTGGTTTTAGGGAATGCGATACCCCATCTAAGACAGGACATAGTCTAGTTTTGAGTATACCACACCCTATATAAGACCCATGATAGTAGTGACAAGGACAAATGATATTGATGTTGATTGATTGATATGACAATTTTAATCAGTTTGAATGTCTGGCTTGATTGAAAAAGTTCATCTATGAATGCGTGATTTCAGTAAAGCGCGGTGTGGGATTGTGTGTTGTTGGATGTATGCTCAGCGATCTGTCTATGCACAAAGGGGATATTGTTGTTTTGTTTTTGGATTTTGATGTTTTGAAATTTTTTGTTCATTTTTTTCAGGACTTTATTTGATTTTTTTATGATTTTTTTTACAGGACATTTTTCAATTTTTTTGGATTTTTTTCAAGACATTTTTCAATTTTTATGATTTTTTGCAAAACATTTTTCAATTTTTATAATTTTTTCAGGATATTTTAAATTTTGAAAGCTCTAATAATTGATCATGACAAGGGTCATGCACCCAATGAACATTTGAAAGACATATATAGAGACCGGGACCGAAACATATGCACAAAGATTGGAAACCGGAGTATGCAAGACAATGATGTCGACCAATTATAGGCCTGGAATAGAACATTGGGTCAAGACAAGGATAAGCGTGATAAACCTACAGAGAGAAAGTATAGCTAGGGGTCATGATAGATGATGGAGCAGTAATCTTTTACACATGGTGCCTATTTGCCAGGTTTTCACCATGGTACTTGCCCAAAGCGCCTGTTTGCCAGGTTTTCACTAGAGGGCAAATTATTTTGCTTTTGTTTTTCAATTTTTTTCACTTTTTTTTTTTTTTTTTTTGTTTTTTAAGCTTTTTGATTTTTTTGTATTTTTTCAGGATCATATTTGAAGAACTACTGACATAAAACTATGCCCAGTACTTGTGAAGGTGCATACTATTAACTGGATCTGACAAAGGTTCACCTTCTAGGGTGGCAAGCTGATATGCCCCCGAGCCATAGGCTGCAGTAACTATGAAAGGCCCAACCCAATTAGGTTCAAACTTTCCTTTGATGATGTCAGTAGATTGTGCATTCTTGGGGTTTGCCTTTAAAACCAGATCTCCCACTTTGAAGTGTCGCCCTTTGACCTTCTTATTATAAGAGCGACAGAGACAGTTTTGATATGCTTGCAAATGTCTCAAGGCTGTCTGACATTTCTCATCTAACATCTCAAGCTGATGCAATCGAGAGACTCTATGTGTCTCATCATCAATCAAATGTTGCAAGGAAACACACAAAGAAGGAATCTCCACTTCTAAGGGTAAAATGGCTTTCGCACCATACACCAAGGAATAAGGGGTTGCGCCAGTAGGTGTGTGGATAGAAGTGCGATAAGCCCATAGTGCTGGATTCAATTGTACATGCCAATCTCAACCAGCATCATTGACAACCTTTTTCAGGATCTTGATAATGGTTTTGTTTGATGCTTCAGCTTGACCATTACCCTGTGGATAGTATGGACTGGAGAAATGGTGTTGGATGTGAAACTGTTCACATAATTCCTTGACATCTTTGTTCTTGAATGGATGGCCATTATCTGTGACTATTGCAAGAGGAACCCCATATCTATATATGATATAATTTAGTAGGAATTTTGAAATTTGCACACTAGTGATATAGGTCATGGGGATAGCCTCGATCTATTTTGTAAAATACTCTATGGCTGTAATGATAAACTTGTGTCCATTTGTAGATGTCGGGTGAATATTGCCAATAAGATCCAATCCCCATTGAGAAAACGACCACGGAGATATGACAAAATGAAGCTCTTGGGCTGGTGCATGAATGTAATCTCTATGGATTTGGCACTTGTAGCATTTCTTGACAAAATCATGAGCATCCTTTTCCATAGTGGGCCAATAATACCTAGCACGAATCAACATTTTAGCTAAGCTCAGAAAATTGAAATGGCCTCCACATATACCATCATGAACCTCGCGTAAAGTCATTTGTGCTTTGTCAGAATCCAAACACCTGAGGAGGGTATGGTCAAAGGAATGACGGTAAAGGGTGTCAGCAATGAGGATATATTTGGCTGTCTGTCGGATGAAGGCTTGACGTTGGTTAGAGGAAAGGTTAGGTGGTAAGGTTTGGGCTTTCAAATAGTGATAGATGTCATTGTACCATGGTGAATTAGGACCAACAAGAATGCACATCACATCGGCTGTCAGAATTTCAAAAGAAGGGATAAGCAACTGTTTGACCAAAAATTTACATCTATCCATATTGTGGGGCATATTTAACATGGAAGCAATCATCGCCATAGCATCTGCTGATTTGTTTTGAATTCTTGGAACTTGACTGAAATGGATAGCCATAAATTTTGTCCTGAAGAAATCTACGATATGCTTGTAGGGAATAAGCTTTTCATCTTTTGTTTCATAGTCATCATTCACTTGACGGATGACTAACTGAGAATCTCCATAGACTTGTAAATGTGTGATGTTCCAGTGGACCACTACTTGGAGTCCTGTGACCAGAGCTTCATATTCTGCAATGTTATTGGTACAATGGAAAGTTATTCTATAGGATTTGGGAATAGCATCACCTTGAGGGGTGACAAACAATATACCTGCTCCGGACTTGAACTTTGTATGGGATCCATCAAAATATAACTTCCAATAATTAGAAGACGTGAGAGAAAAAATTGATTTATCTAGAAAATCTGTCAACATTGGATGATCATCAGGAAGAGGTGCCTCTGCAAGTTGATCCGCTATGATTTGTCCTTTTATTGCCTTGCGCTCAATGTACTCAATATCAAACTCATTGAGGATCATAACCCACTTTGCTAGGTGACCTGTCAAAGCTGCCCTACTAAGCAAGTATTTCAAGGGATCAATTTTTGCAACTAGCAATGTCTGATGATTTAACATATAGTGTTGAAGCTTCTGTGTTGCAAAGACCACTGTTAAACATGCCTATTCAATAGTTGAATAATTCAGCTCATAACCCACTAATGTCCGACTGATATAATAAATAGCCCGCTCTTTTCCTTTCTCATCTTGTTGGGCCAAGAGAACTCCTAGTGTCATTTCAGTTGCAGAAATATACAATATGAATAGCTTCCCTTCTATAGGAGGCATTAGAATAAGTGGCGATAGTAGATAATCCTTAAGAATTTGAAATGCTGATTGACATTGCTCAGTCCATTTAAAAGTGACTCCTTTATGCAATAAATGCTGGAAGGGATGACATTTGTCTACCAATTGAGCTATAAACCAGCGGATTGACTATAGCTTTCCTTGTAGACTTCTTAGTTGACAGAGATTAGAAGGAGGAGGCATATCCATTATTGCTTTAACCTTGGCAGGGTCGAGTTCGATGCCTCTGTGAGAAACAATGTACCCTAATAATTTGTTGGCTATGACACCAAAGACACACTTCTTTAGATTGAGTCTGAGCTTGTAGGTTTCCATTCAATCAAAGATTGGGCCCGGGATGGCCAGATGACTATCTCTTGTGACAAATTTGCATAATAAGTCAACAACATAGTCTTGCATCAAAGTATGCATGAAGTCATGGAAAATTGTCATCATAGCTCTTTGATATGTTGTGCTAGCATTTTTAAGACCAAAGGGCATCACATTCCAGCAGTAGGTACCCCAAGCACATGTGAATGCAATCTTATGTTGATCTTTAGGAGAAATGCGAATTTGATTATATCCAGAAAAACCATCCATCAATGATAGCTTCTCATATCCAGCAGTCATGTCAACTATGATGTCAATATTTGGCAGTGGAAAATCATCTTTAGGGCATGCTTTATTAAGATCCCTAAAATCTGTACAGATTCTGATGCCCCCAGTTACTTTGCTAACTGGTACCAAATTTGAAATCCAGTTTGCATAATCAATGGGTCTGATAAAGCCCACATCTAATAATTTTTTAAATTCTACCTTGACCAAGAGAGCCACCTGGGGATGCATATTTCTGAGTTTCTGTTTGATAGGCTTAGCATCTGATTTTAATGGAAAGTGATGAAGGACTAATTCTAGATCAAGGCTGGGCATATCTGCATAGGACCATGCAAAATTGATCTTCTTCTCAAGAAAGAAATTTACAAAATCTATCTTGTCCTGTTTTGATAAAGAAGCATCGAAATGAATGACCTTAGGGTTGTCAAGTTTACCCAAATTTATCTCTTCGGTCATTTCCACAAGCAAATTTGATTTATCCTAACTTGACGAGGGTACGTCCAATCTTCCACCTTTGGGTGCCTCAGAGAGGTTTTCACTCGCAAGTACGTCTTTTATTTTTACTTTTTCATGATCAGAGAGTGCCTTACGGTTTTCACTCAAAGACCTATTCATTTGATTTTTTACTTTTTCTGTTTCATTTTCATTTTCATGACTAGAAGATGGAGTTGACTCCCCAAAATATGTTGTGGAATCTAGATCAATAGCAAACCCTGCCTTATGATCACCTTGTGGTATGCCTTCTCGTAGTCCCAAAAATTTGGCAATTGTTTCATCATTTTGAAAACAATCCAATGTGAGTGGTTCTTGTTGGTCATGTTGGATAAGTTGAGGATAAACAAGGGGCATGTCATCATCGATTTTTAGGAGAGAGAGGGCTGAGATGGTAAAGATGTAAATGTCTGTGGTATCACTATCTGAACTACTAGTATCTGATTCGGAGCTTGGATCCCAGAATGACTCTATCCAAGCATTAGGACATGTTCTAGGAGGGGGAGTTATTTCATGTTTGTCTTCCATGGGCAAATCATCAGGGTCAAGGAAAACATTGTTAAGGGCATAGGAGCTAGAAGAAAAGGAACTCCACTCCCATTCGTTGGAATCAGTTTCAGGTTGGGTAACCTCAGGTGTTGTTTCATCATCAAAGTCACACTCCTTTCTACACATGGTCACTTTGGTAGATGAGGGTCCAATTCGTAATGGTACAAAACCTAACCCTAAAGTTGGAGGTCACATCTTGGGTATAATAGGTTCTAGTCTTCCTTTCTTGTCAGGGCCCAAGCCACTACGGCCATCATAACCCTTTTTCTGCAGCATAGTAAACGCTTTTCCGTATTGCTCCACTAGCAACCTGATAGGTGGTGTCTCAGTTGGATCCTTATAAAGCTAATCTATGACATCATCATCCAAATTTTCTTTGTCAAGTTCACCCCATCTAGTAAATGTAGTGGGGGGCTGATATTGAATGACTATCTTGGGTTCCTTTTGCAACAAATGTGGTTTGCCATGTGATTTTGGAGATATTGGCAAATTCCCAATGAGGAATGTTTGAGCCATTGAATACTCTCTGCATCCTTGGTCCTATATCTTCAATTTTCCTTTGACAGCATCTAACAATTCATTAGGATCCACATAACTATGTGAGTGGGCCTCCCTATTAACTGGGACTTGTTGCTTTGGGGAATCCTTTAGATTAGCACAAAATTGAAATGGATTACGGTCTCCTAGAATTGTTATCTTAGTCCCATTGTAAGGATACTTTAAACACTGATGATAAGTAGATGGAACTACTTTCATTGTGTGGATCCACAGGCGGCCAAGAATCATATTGTAAGGGAGATCAAGGTCTAAGACCTGTAGGAAAGTGTTTTCTATCACTAGAGCGACTCTAGTAGGCAATGAAATTACCCCTTTAGATGGATGCTCAGCATCATCATATGCTTTGATTGTAATTCTTTCAGAAGAATCGATGTCATTTTCTGTATAACCAAGACCAATGACCACTCTCAGGGTACAAATGTTAAGACCTGCTCCGCCATCTATCAAGACTCATCAGATTTTGTAATTATGGACAAAGACTTCGAGATGTAATGGATCATTATGAGGGAGCTTATCAGGTGAAATATCATTATCAGAAAAGGCAACGTGTTGGGAAACAACTAGATGTCCAATTCGGGCTTGAAACTAGTCAACATCAATGTCTATTGGGATAGTGGACTCAATTAAAGCTTTATCTAGGACTGTACGATGCATAGGGGACATTCGCAACAACTCAAGGATTGATATTTGTGCAGGTGTCTTTCCCAGATGCTCTAGGAGATTATACTGACTCGCAGGAGTTGATTTGGGAGGAACTGCAGGAGCTCCTTTCAGGACTATTTTGGATCGACGAGTGGTGACTGCGCAAGAAGGATCTTGTCCCTTTATTCTTAGGGTGGAAACATACTCATTTGATGCTTGAAAACAATTGATGACATTGTTATAACCAGTATTTGCATAATTTGTTGTTTGGGTAGAGTTTGAAGAAGATGCTTTACCCTTGTCATGATCAAGCAAAGGAGTTTTGAAAATTGTATGATCAGTGTTAGAGGTCACATTGGGTGGATCTACCTCAATTACTCCTTGCTCTAACAAGTCTTGAATCATATGTTTCAATTGGAATCATGATGCAGTTTTATGTCCTTTTGACTGATGGTATTCACAATAGGCATTATCATTCCACCAATGCGGCTTTACCAATGGTTCTGCCTTGATATCTGGTAACTTGATAAATTTTGCTTGTATTAATTGTTTCATTACCAACTCAATAGGCTCTCCCAATGGCGTAAATTGTCAAGGAGGTCCATCCCTTGATCGGAAAGGTTTGTGTTGCTGGTTTTGTTGCTGACCTTGTTGTTGATTATATTGTTGAGTGTATTGTTGATATGGTGGCTGTTGAGTAACATTGCTCGTTGGTGTTTTATTTTGTTCCATAGTTGACATATTAGGAGCACTCAATTTCTTTATTGTGAATGGAGGTTGATTTGCATTCACCACTCTTGCATCAACAACTCCATCATTAGTGACATTCTTATTTTTGTACCAAAATCTATTTCTATCCCGTGAATTGTTTGTGTTGTCACTGTCTTTGTTGAGCTTAATGATTCCCTTAGCTACAAGAGCAGTTTCAATGTTCATCCCTTTCTTAATGACTTTCTCAATGGTACTGGGACTTTTCAATTTGAGTTCATACATCATTTTTGGGACCAAATTTTGAATAAATAAGTTCACTTGTTGTTCTTCAGGTATATCTAGGGAAGAACGACTATACAAGCTTCACCATCGTTTCAAAAAAGTCACTAATGGTTCACCTTGCTTTTGCTTGGTGTTGCATAAATCTAACATGGTCACGTCACTGTCAATGTTGAATGCGAAGTGAGATATAAACTTTTGAGCCAATTCCGACCAAGTCTTTATATTCCCTGGCAAATGCGAATACCAATCCATGGCTTGTCCCATGAGACTTCATGCAAATAAGTGCATTAAATATGTTTCCTCATAACTCACTTCAGTACATTCTGCAAAAAATGCTTGAATGTGGTCTTTTGGATTGCCATTCCCTTTATATTTCTCAAAATTAGGTGCCTCAAAATGCTTAGGGAAGGGAGGCATGTACAAGCTCTTGTCAAATGGATTAGGGCATAAATCTTGACCTGTGTACAACTTCTTTATTCCTTTGGTTTCCAATGCGTCGACTTGTCGTTGCAACTTCTCAAGCTATTGTGCAAATGCGTTAGGTAGTGAAGATTTTGGGAGTTCATCATTTACTCTTGGGTGTACACTTTGTCGATACATCTTGTTCTCCATTGGTTGTAGATGCTCAGAAATTGTTGTCTTTCGGGTCTCTGGCATATAATGTTCTTGGTACACCTTATGTTGTTGTGGTTGTGCCATGCCTTGATATTGACCTTATTGCCATGCTTCTTGTGGTGGAATCATCGTTTGTAGCCTAGGTTGATATTGCAATTGAGAGTGTTGTTGATATTACACAGACATCAATTGTGGTTGTGAAGTATGATAACTTGTTTGTCTTGGCACATATTGAGGCACATGTTGTTGTTGATGCTAATGAATCAGAATTTGTTGACTTTGTGCCGATTGTTGTTGTCTTGATGTAAATCCCATCATTTGCAAAAAACTTTGTTTGGGAGGTTTTTGTTGTTTCTCCTTAAGATGGGGGATGGCACTTGCATTGACTTGTTGTGTCGTTTGTCCAATCCATTGTAGTGGTTGCAAGTTTGAATTAACTTGTAATGGTGCAGAAGACACTACAACATGTTGTTGAATGCGATATTGTTGTTGTTGTGCATTGCTTATTTGCACATTCGATTGTGCCTTTTGTGCATTCCCCAATTGTTGCAACATTTGTTGTTGGCACAAACCACTATCCGTAGCTCTTTGTGTTGCCATTATCAAAGGATCGGTCACAATAGTTTGCATAGCAGGTACTTGAGTATTTGGCAAATATATTGAACTTAATGGGACATAGGAACTTTGTTGCATTGTGGAATTGTGTTGGACATTGGTGAGATCAGGCATTCCAGTCGTAAAGCTTTCTTGCACCTTAGATTTTGATCCAATTTTATGCATGCGAGGAACCACTTCTTATTGAGGGACAACTGTCAATATTTGTGTGGCCCTCATTTGATCTTGTGTTACAGGTGTTGTATTAAATAACAAATTATTTATTGTTTCAAATGGTGACTTTTGAGGAATAGTCACTGTCAATGCTTTTGAAGCATGCTTACTCATCAAGGTAGGTTGAGTTTCTTGTTGCATATTTTCTTCATTTGGATGTGGAGAGAAACTTAACAGTTCACCACCTTGTTGTTTTTGCACATTGATTTGCTCACTTGAGGAGGTCACATTCCTCATCATGTCAAGATACTTTTGTGGGAACAGCTTAAAGACCTTGTTCAAGAATTTATCCATCTTTTTTGTCAACTTCGGATCTTTAAGGAACATATCAACATCATCGGAAGCATCAAAATCTGATGAAGAATCTGGTAAAACATTTGGATTTATTTCTTGTTGAATGCCTTGATCTGAACCAAATCCTTGTGAAAGAGTTTGTTCCTCATGTAATGTTTGAATTTCATGTTGCAGGTTCAGTTGATTCCAGTCGAAAGGTGCATTTTCTCTTGGTGTTGGTGGAACACTCCCATATCCTGGTTTCATGGGTACAAACACTGGTTCATATAATGGAGGTGTTCAAAGTTGAACCATTCCATATGGTGGTAATGATGTGCCTGACGAATCTTCAATTTGTACTATTTGACTAGTTTGAAACTATGAGTTTGATATGTTGTCAATAGGTTGATACGTCGGTTCGCCCATCTTCTTAGATTTTCACCTTGTTTCAATAGGCATGTCACTTATGCAAATGCAATATTTTTGGAATTTTTTTCAAGGATAATATATGAGATGCAACTAAATGCAAACTAAATAGATGAAAATGGAATCTATGGCAAGAATGCAACCTATGCTTTTGTTCTTTATTCAAGATTTTGACAAACTCATGAATGCAATTCTAAAAATGAGACCCTTAGGAAATTGAAATGATGTCTAGACCTCAAAGGACAAAAGGACCAAGTAACAACAGGACAAAATGACAATGTCTCCCCTATATGCTTGGATACTAAGCTAGGTTTGACCAAAATGATAGTGATGACAAAAAGACAAAGGTTTGATAAGGTCTAGACTTCCTAACAATAACTTAGGGTTTTATCAAAGATTTGCATTACTCAAGTATGACAAAACCTAGTTTTGACACTATATACAAAGGGATAATTACTATGCAAATGACCCTAATATGATATGATAATGACCTAAGCTTAATGAAGAGACCTAGGGTATGGAAATGTGGCCTAATGTTATGAGGACAAGGATGCAAATGACTATGTCAACCTAAGGCAAAACCTAAGGTTGAATTATGAAATGGTATTACTCTAATGCAAGAGGACACATGCAAATGGATGACCCTTATTGATATGCAAAGGAGTATGACCTAGGTGAAACTTAACCTTGGTAGTTGACAATGAATTTGCAAAATGCAACCCTAGGATGAACCTAAATCTAAGTGACATGAATGTTGAAACAAGATTTTGAAAAATGTTTGACAACCATGTTTGAAGATGTTTTGAACTTTGCTGAATGAAATACTCTTGTGTTTAACCTTGTTTTGAATCAATTTGTCTTGTTTTTGAAATGAGACACAACTCAACTTTTAACAAGCAAAGAAAATAAGATATTTTAACTTATACTCACGACAATCATGCTCATTCACACATTCCTTATGGTAGGTAAGAACAGTAGGTACTTGAGAGGTAGACTCGTTATGAGATTCAAGGAGAATACATAGATGCTTGACCCCACGGGCTCCCCTCCATGACACTCACTTCTCAGGGTAGCCAAGCATCAGTCCCCATGGAAATCTCCCCATGGTGAACTTAGTATCTCTTCCAAGTATCCGAACTCCTCCTTCTCAAGCAACTAGAAGGATTTTTGGCCTCTAAATACAAGGTATTTAATAAGGATTTCTATTAAGCGCTACTCCTTGGTGTCACACAAGCATGATTGAGACATAGGCCCACCAAGATACCAAACAAATGTAGTCGCGCAAGCATGATTTAGACCATGAGGCCCTACTTAGATGTTGATATGAGAAAGAGTCCAAGGGTCATCACTTCCCAAGTAACTACAATTCCCACGTAACCCTTCCTTCAAAGCTTTCGCCCATCAAGTATTTATTTATAGTGAGTTAGAATGCCAAGGTACTCTAGCTATGCTCACTTTGGGTCGTTCCCTTCTCATGATTGTCACTTGCTTGCAAAAGAAATAAAATGGTCGAGAAGGCAGACCCTCTAAAGGTAACAAACAATTCAAAACATGAGAATGGTATTGAAGATCTGGATTTCTGATCACCCTAAGAAGGATGAGAGCATACTCTCCTACTCCAATGTCAAACTCGACAAGAAAAGTAAACACATGTTCATTCCATCCTACTTAGCAAACATACTAGGTGCCTAATTATGAATCAAAAACACAAAGTTTGGCTGGAATATAAGACAACCTACAAAATCACTAAGTTAGGAGTTTGATTTGTTTGGTCTTTGACTAGCGAACCTGCATAAGATTTGTTAGTAGTTTCATTCTTAGTCTTCATCACATGTAATGCCAAGGTGCTGCACAGAGAATCGGTACCAAAGAAAACCAAAATACAAGAACAGAATGCAAAACAAAGTAATTTGCAAGTAAAAACACTGATTTTCACCTCTGTTCCTGGCCTTACACAGGCGCAGAATGCCTTGACACAGGCGCAGATCCCTTGACACAGGCACAGAATGCCTTGACATAGGTGTAGATCCCTTTGAAATAGGCATAGAATGCCTTGAAATAGGTGCAAATCCCTTGACACAAGCACAGATCCCTCCTACATAGGCGCAGAAGTGCCCAGAAGGCCCTGAATTGCCATGTTTCTTGACTTTTCACCTACAAATCAGCTCAAAAGGCACTCAAAAGCATGGTTAGGGGGTTAGATTCATGTCGGGTTCACCAATTAATGTAGATAGGAATTCAAAAATCATCAAACCAAATGAAAAATTAGACTAGCTCAATCACGAAAACTAAAATGCAATGACAAGAATCCTAAAAACACTCAATAGAGATACTGAAAATAAGACATTTAAACCAAATGTAAACCATCGCAAACATGAATTTCTTCTCCAGAATTCTCCATTTTCCTTCTTTCTCCTTCAAATTGCTTTGTTTGTGGATCTCACCAATAAGTGCATAAGCATGAGATGAAAGCAAGATTAACAAGACAACATAAGCATACTAGAAGCGTGATTGATTGATCGATCGGGGGCCATGATTGAAGAAATTCATCCAATTTATAGATAAATTGGAGAAAAGACAAGATTAGCATGAATTTGATTTGAATGGAAATTCAAATCAAGAATATCAAAATTATGACAAGTGTATGACAAATTGCTATGCAAGGTGTTATGACAATTTATGACAAATTGCTATGCAAGATGTTATGACAAAAATTTGAAAATAGAAATAGAAATTAGAAGAAATTAGAAAATTAGGTTAGAAATGATGACTTGGAAATTAGGAAATTAGAAATTGATGAAAATTAGGTAAATTAATTAATAATTTTTCATTCATTAATTAATTTACAAAAAGAGGAGGAATTAATTAGCCAATTAAATAAATATTTAATTGCGACAAGAAGACTTAGGATAAATAAATAAATTATTTAACCTAGAGGGAAAATGACAAACAAGATTAAATGAATAAATCATAAAATCCTAGAAGATGAATTAGAAATGCAAGGACGACAATTAGGTCTTGACAAAAGATAATTGACGTCGATTGGATCATGATTCTGATTAACAAAGGACCAATGATTTGATTGATAAATGAGCCAATTGATGAGGAACAATGACTAATTGATCCAAATTGACATGATTGAGAAGGATGATGATCGATGACAAATCGATCGCAAAATTGATGAGAAAATGACAATGATCGATGACAAATCGATTGCAAAATGACAAGATTGAAAAGGATTGATGACGAATCGATTGCAAGATGACAAGATTGAAAAGGATCAATGACAAATAGATCGCAAGATGAAAAGATTGACAAAAGGACAAAACCCTAATTTTATCATCGATTAGGATTGACAATGTCAAAAATGATGATAAATGAGCACACACATTGATGCGACTGGATAAGATCGACCAAAATCATGAATGAAGATTGTTATTGACAAGACCAAATTTGAAAGCCAAACAAATGAAAAATGCAAAAGGACTCGATGCTCACAAATGATAAAGACCAAGTGCGCAACATAGAAGAAATGTTAATGCGATGCAAAAACCCTAAAATAAGGCAATGCACAAATGTTAAAGTATGACTCCGCAAGCATTGACCATTTTTAGATGTCTACAGTTATTATTCAAGAAAAGTTTTGGAGTACTGATTCACCCCTCCCCTCTCAGTACATTAGCTTTCCATATTGGGCTTAACAATCAGATGGTAGGTCTACCAAGTCTAAGGTACCCCGAGGATGCATGCCAAACACTGTTTGAAAAGGAGTCTTCCCTGTTGACTGGTTTAGAGAGTCATTGAATGCAAACTCTACTTGAGGGAGTACCATCTCCCAATTCTGATTGTATTGCTTTGTTAGGCATCTAAGTAGATTACCTAATGACCTATTCACCACTTCCAATTGGCCATCAGTTTGTGGGTGATATACAAAACTATAGATCAGATTTGTGCCCAATTTCTTGAACAAAGTTCTCCAAAACTGGCCTTGAAACTTCACATCTCTATCTGAGACAATTGTTTTTGGTAACCCATGAATTCTGACCACTTATTTGAAGAAGAGATGGGAAATATGTGAAGCGTCATTTGTGCTTTTACAAGGTACAAAATGTGCCATCTTGCTGAACCTATCCACAATGACAAAAACACTATCATACCCTTGCTTACTCCTAGGCAATCCCATTACAAAATCCATTGAGATTGATTCCCAAGGTCTAGAAGGTATTGGTAAGGGCTGATACAATCCTTGATTGGTTGACACACCTTTTGCTTGCTGACATATTGTACAAGTTTGAACAAACTTTTTGACATCATTTGCCATTTTAGGCCAAAATAACTCCTTTTGACTAGATCTAGAGTTTTATCAATACCAAAGTGACCACTCATGCCACTACAATGTTTTTCCTTGATAATATTAGACCTCATCGAGAATTTAGGAGTACAAGGTTGAGATCCTTTAAACAATAAACCATCTTGAATGAGGAAATCTGACAAATCAGTGTGATATTTACCCACAAGTTTAGAGAAAACCTCAAAAGCTTCACCAAAATCTGAATCACCTGCATAGAGAGTCTTCAAGGCATCAATACCAATTCTTTGAAGTTGGATTTCTTGAACCAAACCCACTCTTCTACTTAATGCATCATCCACTTTGTTGGCTTGACCCTTTTTGTGCTTGATAGTGAAAGTATAGGCTTGAAGTTGCTCCATCCATTTGATGTGTTTAATACTTAGTTTCTCTTGTGAGTTCAAGTAGCTAAGAGCATGATTGTCTATGAAAACCACAAACTCCTTTGGTAGAAGGTAGTTTCTCCATTTTTTCAATGCTTGAACCATTGCATAGAGTTCAAGGTCATAAGCAGAATACTTCTTCTTGGCCTCATTGAGTTTTTCTAAAAAGAAAGCAATAGGTCTGTTTTCTTGGCTTAGGATAGCCCCTATAGTCAAGTTTCTAGCATCTGTTTCAACTGTAAACACTTTGCAAAAATCAAGCAAGGTTAGAATGGGATATTGTGCCACCCTATTCTTCAAATATTGAAAATCCTCATTGGCTGCATTAGTCCATACAAACTTAGTTTTTCTACCACTTTTAATTGTATCCAACAATGGAGGACAAATATGACTGAAATTTTTAATAAACTTCCTATAAAAGGTAGCTAATCCATGAAAACTTCTCACATCACCTAGATTCTTTGGTTGAGGCCAACTTACAATGGATTATACCTTGCTTGGATCCATCTTTAGTGTGCCTTGAGAGATGATAAAGCCCAAAAATGTGAGCTCCTTCTATATGAAGATACACTTCTCTAGATTGATGATTAGTTTGTGCTCATGAGCTTCCTTATAACCTGCTCCAAATGGTTAATATGCTCTTCTAAAGTACTGCTAAAAATTAGAATATCATCAAGATATATAATCACAAACTTACCATTGAAATCTTTGAAGATTTCATTCATCAACCTCATGAATGTGCTTGGAACATTGCTCAAACCAAAAGGCATGACAAGCCATTCATACAAACCATCTATTGTCTTGAATGTAGTCTTCCATTCATCTCCCGGTCTAATCATTATTTGGTGATAACCAAATTTGAGATTGATTTTAGAGAAGTAGCAAGCATTGCCAAGTTGATCCATTAGGTCCTCCATCCTTGGAATTCGGAACTTATATCTTATAGTGATCTTGTTTATAGCCCTGCTATCAGTGCATAACCTCCATTTCCCATCTTTCTTGGGTGCTAATACTACTAGTATGACACAAGGGCTAAGACTCTTTTGAATGAGTCCCTTGTTCAACATCTCATGAACTTGTCTTGAGATCTCAGCATTCTAATTGGGTGTCATCTTGTATGGTGCCTTGTTGGGAAATGATGCACCAGGAATCAAATCAATTTGATGGCAAACATCTCTCAAGGGTGGGAGGGTAGAGGGAAACTCACTTGTGTTGACTTCCTTGTACTTGTCAAGCAAACCTTTCACAACATCAGGAATAGGTGCTATAGGATCATATTCATCTTTGTCGTTGGGTTTCACAACCAAAACAAAACTCTCTTCTTGAGACTCTTTTAATGTTTTTACCATCTCTTTCTCACCAATTACTATGACCATGGGCTCTTTCTCTACCTTAGTGTCAGGCAATGGTTTCATGGTATAGGTGAATCCATCTTTTACAATGGTGTAGGTGTTCTTCCTACAACTATAGGTGGCATCCATGTCATATTGCCATGGCCTCCACGGTAGAAGATGGCAAGAATCCATCTCTATAATATCACATAGAAATTTGTCCTTAAAATCACCTAAAGAGAACTCAATCATGATTTGATCAATCACAAGGGTTTTCTGCCCCTTAGTAAGCCAAGAAACATGATAAGGAAAAGGATAAGCAGATTTAGTTAGTCCAAGTTTATCTACCATTTCTCTAGAAACCAAATTTTCAGTTGAACCAGAATCTATGAGTAGGTTACACACTTTACCTTGGCACCTTATCCTTGTCCTAAAGAGATTCTTCCTTTGGGGGTGTTCTTGGGTGTGGGGAAGTTGTAGGAAGGTCTACTTCATCATTAGGATTGTACCTTCTTCAGCATCAAGTTCATGTCTCTCCTCTTGGACCACTTGAGTTCTTCTTTCACCTTGGTTGTTGTTGTTGTTTCCTCTTTCAGGGCACCTTCCGGCATGGTGTCCTAACTGATTACAATTGAAGCATTTGAGGGGTTCGTTTGTTCTCCCTCTTCCTCTACCAAAAGGTCTTCTCCCTCTAGAGTTTCCTCTACCACCATAGTCACCTTGTTCTTTGTTTCCTTGGGGCTACTCCCAAGATTTTCTTTCATTACTTGACTTCCCTTTACTCCAAAAATTGCTCTTGCCTTTGGAGTTCTTGTTGAAATTGTTGCCTTTACCCTTGCTGCCTTGGTCTTGTTTCCTCTTCAACTTATCTTCCACTTTAAGTGCCAATTGGTAGCACTGTTGTACTGTGGTGGGGGTACATAAATTCAACTCATCTTGGATATTCATTTTCAAGCCATTCAAGTACTTGGGTAACCTTTCACTTTCCCTTTCCACAGTCTTGGACTTAAAGCACAACTTTTGGAACTCCTCGATGTATGTGTTGATGTCCATGTCCTTTTGCCTGAAATTTTGCCTCCTATGAAGTTGAACTTCATAATCTGCAGGGATATAGGCCTCATGTATCTTGGCCTTCATGGTTTTCCAAGAGGTAATCAAACTCTTGTCCTCTTTCACCCTTTCTCCTTGAAGAAAGTTCCACCATGTCAAAGCTCCACCTTTGATCTTGGACTTTGCTATCTTGACCCTCTAACTTTTAGGGATCTCTTCACAATCAAACAAACAATCTAGGGCATCAACCCATTCAGTGACCACATCAGGGTCCATCTTGCCATTGAAGGAAGGCAAGTCAAGTTTACTATTAGTGGTTCTCCTTGCCACTATCTTGAGGGCATTAACAAGGTACCTTTGGTCTACAGGTACATCATTAGCATCATCCTGCCATAAGGGTTCTTCCTCTTCTTCACCCCCCTCTCCAAGGTCTTCTCCTTGTCTCCTCTCATTAAGCTTCTGGTTAAGACTGTTTACTTGATTCATTAGGGATTGCACCCTCTTTGCCAATTCCAGATTTGTCATGTGGTGTGGGAGCCTTTAATTGTTATTATCTCCATCTACATTATTCTCTGACGTCTTTCACTCCTTAGGTTCAAAACCTAAGCTCTGATACCACTTGATGCAAGTGCTAGGCTAGGTGAGTGCAATTCAGGAAAAAACTGTCACAATAGGCCACCAAGGAAACCCAAAACACCCTACCAACCAGACTTACACCTTAAAAATAGTCTTCAATTAATCATAAACAACATTCTCGACCCTAAGGCTAACATTGACAAGATCTTAGGATCAAAAGTTGAAAACTACTCAAGCCTACTCAAACCGGTTGGACACCAAACTTGGCTTGAAGTTGGAGTTTTGACAAAACAGTGAGTAGGGATCAAACCAAATGGTCAAGGTGGATTAAAATTCCCATATAAACATGCACAAGGTGTGGTGACACAACAAACTGATCAATTCAACAAGGTTCCTTTGTAAAACCCCAAAATCCTTATATACTCAAGGGGACTTATCAAAACAATTTTGCAAACTTACAAATGACCAAGAAAAAAAAATGGATATCCAAATACCCTTTATTGAAAAAGGTCTAAATCCAAAAGGAGGTGGTCTGGAAAACAAAGGAGACCTGCTGCCCTTCACAATTGCAAGTAGGCCTACTTAGGCTTAAGTAGGTGGGTTTGTGAAGGAAGCATATGAAAGATGATTGATAAAAAAGTTTCACCAATTGAGAAAGTGTTTTCCACACCCCAATTAACAAAATCCAAGAGTTTTTTCATTGGTTCAACCCCTATTTTTTTTTATCACCAATTTTGCATTTTGAAACTAGGTTGTCACATGAGGATGCCAACCTAAAAATCAAAGCAAACGCCAAAGACACTTGAAAACCTGAAAATTTCTTCCAGAATAATTTAGTATATTTACAAACCTCTCATTCCACTAAGTTTTAGAATTTTTGTATGGTGGCCATGAGAGAAAATGCAAAAATAGGTCAAAACCCTAGGTTTAGGAGGGTTTCAAAACTGTTTTTAGTAAAAATCCAATACCTTTCGAACCAGAGAACTTAGAGACCTAAAATAAAAGGAAAAAGAAAGGTAAGAGGCTCCTAAATCTGAATCCATAAGTTATAACCTCCCATTAGTTCGAAAATAATCTGTACAAGGGCAAAAACATGACTATTTGCAGGAAAACAAAGCTTTTTTATTGATTACCAAATGAAAATTTACATCAACTCCTTCATCACCCACCTAAAAGGGATTATGAAGGCCTCCCCCATTAGTTACAACCAATTTTCAAACTAATTAGCCAATCGGGAAGGATATTTTCTTACAAACAAAAAGTTGTCAAGTGTTGTGATGACAACATTGACACTTTTTGACAATTTTTGCTCAAAAGTACTTAAAAGTGTAAACTAACTTTCTAAATCCTACCAATGGTCATGAAGGCCCAATTTATTTCCAAAAACAAGAAAATAACTCAAAACTAAATTTTTATGACCCTTTGACCATAGTTGACCAAGTGGCTCATAAATTGCAAAACCTATGACTAGGCCTCACAAATGGATCAAAAACAAGACCAATGATTCCTAGCATGAAATAAACAATCCAAGACCCCTTAGGAGTCACAACAAGGTAGGATAATAAAGTTTTTAAAGTTGGTACTCCTACACCAGAAGCTTATGTGAAGTCTTCAATAACATTCAACAACATTCATCAAGAATTTCATCAATTAGGAGCCTTGAAGACATTGAAGAATAATTGGAGATCTAGTGGCAAATATCTCTCCCTTGGGGATTGGTATGATTTCATGTTATTTTCATATCTTTGTATGAGCTTCTCTACACTCTTTTTCACATTTATATCCATGCTTTAGATCATTTAGCATATTTGATTTAGAGAATTCTCATTTACGTTTACATTTACATTTACATTTACATATATTTAGGGTTTACTCTCCAAAGTGCAGGGTGTCACGGGGCTAGACCGACCTGCTGCCCAAACAAGATTTTTTGTTCCAAAGGAGGTCCAACCTCATGTGGCACTAGAAAACCTTACTCGTGACTCCCATTGCAGACAATTCCTTTCTTACTCCCAAACTACACCATCCATTTTCAAGTGTCCACCACCTGACCATATTAACACACACCCATGCAAAATAGAAGTGCATGCCAACCCTCTCATGCATCTCCTTTATCCTAATGCTTCTAGAACTCCCACCAAGCCTTTGACTCTACTCCAGAACTATCTTTTCACACTGCCCTTGCACCCTTGGTACAAGCTTATAGGTCTCCTCTATGCCTTCATCTCCCGAGTCCCCCATAAGACCCTGACTACTAACACTGACACCATCTGGAACTCCTTAAGTCCTCCAACTCCAACTTTTCACACTCCTTGAGCATGCCCAATACTCTCATAGTACTGGTGCCCCATCCTTGCCTCTCTCATCTCCTTAGAACCCTCAGGAACCAAACATACCTTGTGCGATGACTAGACTCCTTTATCTAGCTTCATGTTCATCCATCCGAGCTCCAGCTGCATTGGGCCCCTGGCCAATGTCTAAATGACATTTCTGGTGAACCCAGTTCCATGTACATCCTATACATACTAACCAACTCCATACAAACACCTAGTCTAAGCTCCTCAAACTCATAGATCACCTTGCACTCCTATGTGGGCTCCAAGCTCTTTTCTCCATGATCTAACCCAATAGCCTTGATTGTTGAACTCTCCTTCAACTCGGTTGTGCTCCCAGAACAACTCACCTATGGACCATGTCCTCTTTTTGGTCATGCAACTCATCCAAATTCGTCACCCTCTTGGATTCTCCTCGTGGCTCAGCTCAACATGAGCACACTTTTGGAACCCTATCCCTATTGCCACATTCGACCCCCACTATAGGGCCTTGAGGTCTCAGACCTCAATGCAAATTCTACTTCAGGTAACCTAGGTGCGTGCCAAACACATCACCCCACTTGTTTCATAAGACACATGGACTTCTAGCTCTGCAACTCAACCCACATAGATCACCCAACTCTCGAGCTCCAACATTCTAACATGGATAGCCCATTGAGTGGCCATCCTACCTTACAAGATCTTGGGTACTTCATTCCCCAATCAGGACAATCCATTGCGTAATCATCCTCCTTGCAAGGGCCTAGGTGCTCCGCTTCCCTAGTCCTTGAGTCATGGACAACTCCCTGAGAGTCATCCCCAACATTGGCTTAGCAAATCCACTTCACTGAGATGGGGACCTTGAGTATACATCCACCAATAAACCTCACCATCTAATGATAAGGTGGGGTTACTCTACTTCACCCCTAATGTCCATGTAAAACCTCTATCTCCTTGAGACTAGAGGGTAGGGTTACTCTTCTTCACCCCTAGGAGGAGGTGTCTACCTCAGACCATCTTGGTGCAGTCCTTGCACTTTGCTATTCTTTCAACCAACCCCCATATATAAGTTTTTCATCCAATTCCCATACATTTGTAGTTTGAGACCTCCTCACAATCTTCCACCACAATGTCCACCCGCTAAGAATTAGAAGGGACTTATAACCCCAGAAGCCTAGTGATCTCCTTGAGACAGTATCCCCTTATATCCTCCCCCACTTAAAATAGGTGACATCCTCAACTCCAGACCATTTGACTTGAGTCTCGTCGTTCACAAAATTAGGATGTTTTAAAAGTGAACTTTGGATTCACTGTGCCCTACACTTGTATCATTTCTATCCCTGACATACTTGACACTTGCCAGCATACCCCATACTGGACTTTCACTTGCATGAATCCCATCCATGGCTAACTCATTTTAGAAAATGCCTGAGTCCAACTCACTGCCTCTGCACTAATCTTGTGAAGATGCTCCCTTGCTTCTAGTTGATCTTTGCTGCTAGTCCCTGACTCAACAACATATTGCAAGAACCCAGTCCTTGACTTCCACTGAGCTGACTGCCCTTGTTTGAACATCTGTGAAACAACTTTGTGATATTTGGTCGCACCATGCCCCATATCAACTTCTACATCTCCAAGACTCCACCGTTTGCACCACAACATGACAAAACACCACAAACCATGCTCACCTCTCAAATTAGCCACTAGTGACATCCTCGACGACACCCTTGTCTTCTAGCTTCACCTGCTCCTATGTCCAATCCTAGCATCCACTAAAAGACACACCTACTACCAACCTTGTTGTGCAAGCCCGTGGTATCTGGCCACCCTAAAGACACATACTCCACTGACCACAACACCCCACTAACTTCCCAAGTCACACATTCAACTTTCAGCTCTCAACTTCCTTTCTGTAGTGCCATCCCAATTTCTTGTTGACAAACCTCGATGCACCCAATGTCTTATTCTGTCCTCAACAACTCAACCAAAGAACAACAACCAACATACTCTTGTTGATCTACCTCTAGTTGCACATGATCCTCCTAGTACTTGTCAACCACTTCCACCTCCTTGGTGTACTCTCACAAACCCACACATCATGAGTCCACCTTGGTGCACTTCCCTGAAGACACACATCTTGCATTACATCCCACACATTTAGTTTGTCTACTTCAATTCACTATGCTACTTTGTTTGACTGATGCACTATCTATAGAATGCCCTACACCCTCAGCGTTGCAACCCAAAGAAACTACCAACATCATTCAGCCAACCAACCTCTTATGCATAATGCCTCTACAATCCACATCCAATGTGGGCAAGGTACTCTCTCCTTCCCTTGACTTTCTCTATGACTCAGTCCCATCTCTGGTTCCCAACATTTAGACCTACCTTGCCACCAATTTCACACCTCAAATCATGTCTTGGAAACAATCCTACATATACCTTCATAAATCTTCCTAGGTGCACTTATCTGAAGACACCCAACTCTTGCATTGCATCCTACACATTCAGTCTATCTACTTCCATCTATTGTGTCACTTTGCCTGACTGACACACTATCCATAGAACACCATGTGCCCTCGGTGTTGCAACTTAAAGAAGGCACTAACATTTGTAAGCTAGCCAACCTCTTGTGCCTGATGCCTTTGCAATCAACATCCAATGTGGGCAAGGTACTATCTCTTTCCCTTGACTTTCTTTGTGACTTGGCCCCTCACTATCTCTCAACCATCAGACCTACTTCGCCACCAAGTTTGCACCTCGGATCATGTCCTGGACACAATCCTACACCACACTGGGAATGACCTTATGCCATCCCACAACCCAAATTGTTACACCTCGGGTCCATCCCAGATAAGACCTTACACCACACTGTACCTTAAAGCTCCATCTTGATTTCACCTCGGACCCATCTTTGACAAGACCCTTTGCCACACTACTCCTCACAGCTCCTACTCGATTTCACCTCGGATCCATCCTTGACAATACCCTACACCACACTACTCCTCGCAGCTCCTACCCCCTTTGACTGGTCTTATATGCCACTGCCCTTGAACACTGCCATATCAAATCTTGCGGCCCTGCCGACTACTTCCAATATTGAACCTAGTTCAATACCGACTCGCACCTTTCCTACTTCGCCCAACTCCTGATCCCTTGTCCCTCCACTAGCATAGTCCCTTTCTGATAAAACTTTTCCCTCCACACAATCTCCAATTAGCCGACTACCACTCATGGAACTCGGCCACATAATCCACCATCTTTATCCCTTCCTGGGTTGGCCTCACATTTTTAGTGACCATGCCCTGCTAGCTACCTTGGTCTATCTATCCTCGATACTGCAAACCACAATTTGCCTTTGCAGTCTTCCTCTGACCACTTGATAGCCCAGCTACCTTACCTCATCTAACTGGCCTTGCCAATTTTTATGCTCTGATACCAACTGTCATGGGCCTAGACCGACTTGCTGCCCAAACAAGCTTTTTCCTTCCAAAGGAGGTCCAACCTCATGCAGTACTGGAAAATGTTACTCACGAGGCAGGTCCTTTCTTTCTCCTAGACTACGCCATCCCTTTTCAAGTGTCCACCACCAAACTAAATTAACACACACCCATGCAGAATAGAAGTGCATGCCAACCCTCTCATGCGTCACCTTTATCTCGATGCTTCTAGCACTTCTTTCAAGTCTCTGACTCTACTCTAGCATTGTCTTGTCACATCGCTCTTGCACCCTCAGTACAAGCTTATATGTCTCCTCCATGCCTTCATCTCCCAAGTCCCCCATAAGACCCTGACTACTAACACTGACACCATCTGGAACTCCTTAAGTCCTCCAGCTCCAACTTTCCACACTCCTCGAGCATGCCTAGTACTCTCACAACACTGGCACCCCATGGTATCCTCTCTCGACTCCTTAGAACCCTCAGGAACCAAACATACCTCATGGGAGAAATAGACTTCTTGATCTAGCTTCTTGTTCATCCATCCAAGCTCCAACTGCATTGGGCCCCTGGCCAATGTCTACATGACTTTGTTGGTGAACCCGGTTCCATGTACATCCTGTGTACACTAACCAACTCCACGCAAACACCTAGTCTAAGCTCCTCAGACTCATAGATCACCTTGCACTCCTAATTGGGCTCCAAGCTCTTTGCTCAATGATCCAACCTAATAGCCTCGGTCAATGAACTCTCCTTGAACTCGGTTGTGATCCTAGAACAACTCGCCTATGGACCATGTTCTCTTTTTGGTCATGCAACTCATCCAACTTCATCACCCTCTTGGATTCACCTCGTGGCTCAACTCAAGATGAGCACACTTTTGGAACCCTATCCCTATTGCCACATTCAACCCCATTATAGGGCCTTGAGGTCTTAGACCTCAATGCAAATTCTACTTCAGGTAACCTAGGTGCGTGCCCAACACATTACCCCACTTGTTTCATAAGACACATGGACTTTTGGCTCTGCAATTCAACCCACATAGCTCGCCCAACTCTCAAGCTCCAACATTCTGACATGGATATCCCATTGAGCAACCATCTTGCCTTACAAGATCTTGGGTACTCCATTCCCCAACCAGGACAATCCATTACGTGATCATCCTCCTTGCAAGGGCCTAGGTACTCTGCTTCCCTAGTCCTCGGGTCATGGACAACTCCCTGGGAGTCATCCCCAACATTGGCTTAACAAATCCACTTCACTAAGATAGGGACCTTGAGTATACATCCACCAATAAACCTCGCCATCTAATGATAAGGCAAGGCTACTCTACTTCGCCCCTAATGTCCATGTAAAACCTCTATATCCTAGAGACTAGAGAGGAGGGTTACTCTTCTTTACCCCTAGGAGGAGGTGTCTGCCTCAGACCACCTTGGTGCACTCCTGGCACTCAGTTATTCTTTCAACTAACCCCCATATATAAGTTTTTCGTCCAATTCCCACACATCTATAGTTTGAGACCTCCCCATGATCTTCCACCACAATGTCCACCTGCTAAGAATCAGAAGGGACTTAT
The DNA here is from genome assembly GCF_030272615.1 of Cryptomeria japonica. Classification (NCBI taxonomy): domain Eukaryota; kingdom Viridiplantae; phylum Streptophyta; class Pinopsida; order Cupressales; family Cupressaceae; genus Cryptomeria; species Cryptomeria japonica. The sequence goes on from NC_081411.1 coordinate 146,781,782, forward strand.
AACCCCAGAAGCCTACTGATCTCCCAGAGACAACAACCCCTTACACAGGGTAGCTCTAGTTTCTTATCTTTCTCATTTAAGATCTTGCATACACACAAGGTTCTAGCACACACATTTTAAGTACATTATTAGCTATTTATGGAGGTGGAAATCACCAACATAGTGTTTTGACCAAGGCAAAGCCCTATAACCACCCAAATCCTTTCTTTTATGTTGCAAGTGCAGAAAAAGGTACCCAAAAAGCTTCTTGGATCAGAAAAAGGAACAAGGACAATCCTAAAGTATTAGAATGCCCCAAATCCATCAGGGATAGGGGCGTGGCACCCTGGTCCCCCTCAATTTCTGTGATTTTTAATAGGTTGAAAGGTTCGGATCTCAGGTTTGCAATCTTTCAATTGCATCTTTTTATCAAATCATCAGGGAAAAGGGCGTGGCACCCTAGTCCTGGTAATTTTGGCTTAGTTTTCAGCATCATGTACACATCCAAATTCCTCCCCCTTCTCTACTTTTAGTATCTTAGTTTCAGATCTATAAGTTTGAGCAATTTCAGTTCATATATGCTTCATTGTTCATCTCCTAGTCTAGTTGATCAATCACACCCTATTTTTCTCATCACATACAACAAGAAGAATAGAAACCCTAAGAGATAATCCTTGGCTCTCTCTTTCTCACAAGAAGTAGCCAAAGTGAGATATCTCCCTAGGCTCTTTCATATTCCCAATGTGTTGGCAAAAATGGGATTAGGTTCTAGTCACCTGGTCTCGATTTTTCCCTTCCACAATTGTATTATGTGATGGTGATTCTCTTTTTCTCAAGCATGACATACACATGAGATAATGTTAGAAAATACCATTAACATTACACTTTTTAATATCTATATTATTTAATAATTGTTTATAATCCCCTTGTACAAATTGCATCCCACTTTGAGTTAACAATATTTTTCACATTTTATATAATTTATAATGTGTATAATAAAGTATAAGAGTATCTCATATTAGAGAAATGTCTTAGCATTTATGACATTGTAAAATATATAAGAAACCTTTGACAATTTTACACTATTCATAAAAGCATGTAACAAGAGAGTTTATTTTTCAAGTGATTTGTTGACCAAATCATGATACATGTTGTAGACGTATAAAAATGACCATATTCCTAAATGAATATTTTATGTTCATTTCCCTATTTAATTAAATCCAATTTAATTAAATTATCCACGTTCCTCTATTTTATTAAGTAAATTATTTAATTTATTTAAATAAAATTCACTATACCATTTAATGAATAAATCATTTTATTCAATTAAATCCCCCTAGCCACTTTTAATTAAATTCAAATTTAATTAAATAGTTATCATAAATTGAATAAATCTAATTTATTTAATTTCCCCAAATTGCAACCAAATTGAATAAATCATTTAATTCAATTAAATCCTATTATCCCCCCCATCCACTTGCAAAATCCCAAACCCCTTTCTAATCCCTTCTAGAATCTTCTAATCACTTCTAATTAACCTAACCCTCCTCTAAACTTTGTCACATCCCTAAGCAAAGGGAAGTCACTTCTCAAAAACCTTAAAGTCTTTGATAACCATTAAAGGTTTTCAACCTTCAACCACCAAAACCCTTAAAGTCTTTGAAAACCATTGAAGGCTTCCAACCTTCAACCACTTAATCCCCAAAGTCTCCAATAACCATTAATGGTTAATTCAAACCCTCCCACATGGTTAAAACATTTGTTTTGACTCAACCTCTACCCAACCCAAGGGTCTCATCAGGCCTTTAATGCTTTGACCATGATTATCTCTTAATCATTTGCACAAAGGTTTATCCTTGGATTAACTCCTAATCCAGTGGGTAATCCTAACTTAGACTTGACCCTTAGCCTCTAGATAACTATGAGGTCTTCTCAGGCATTCAATGCCTCCAACCCCTTCTTTCAACCCAATCTTATGTTGACAATTGTCACCATGTCATTGGTGCAAATTGTGCACATGGATCCCCAACTTTCAAACCTGGCCCTTGATTAAACCTTTCAATCCTGACCATCCATTGCCCTGTTTGTGCTATAAATAGAGCTCTCATTCCTCCATTTTTAACAATCATCTTTCAAATTTGAAGCATCACACTTATGCTCAAATTATTTCAAGCTTTCATTTTATATATGCTCATCATTTAGCCTCTTTTAGATCATAAATTAGACTAATATGCATGTTTAGAATAAGTTCTTTATCATTTTAGTTCAATCATAGATTAAATATAGCATGCTAGGATAGTATTCATACTAATCTTGTCATCTTATCATTTAGTTTATTGCATTTTAGAATCATACATAGCTTCACATCTATTTCATACTAAATCAATCAAAAGCATCTCTCGTTCTCATATTTGCCATCCCTAAACCATTTTGCTTAGTAATCTGAGAGCAAAAACGTTGGTTTGAGGGACATTGTGAGATATAGAACCATGGGACCCTCCTTGGGAAGCTGAGTAATATTACGTTATTCCATAGCTTGCACCAAGAAGTCCTGTGTGTGTGTGTGGACTAGTTTTTAACATTATTTTCACATTTTAAATTTTATTCGCCCACTTTTCCACCATACATTTCTGGCGCCCACTATGGGGACCGACCCCAAATATCACATCGGTTTTTGAAACTAACCTCTTTTGCAGGTCCGTGGGAAAAATGAATTAGCGCTTTCAACTCACTGTTTAGCGCATCAAGGAAACAGTCTAGCGCATCCAGCTCACTGCTTAGCGCGTGGGCCCTATACTTTAGCGCGTGAAGACATTTTCTTAGCGCATGACTCCACTAATAATTTCCTGTAGGTCTCGACGTGGGCAAAACACAGATTAGCACATCCGCCTAACAGTTTAGCGTTTCTAGCCTACTGTTTAGCGCGTGGGCTCTATGTTTTAGCGCGTAAAGACCTTTTCTTAGCGCATGATTTGTATTAACAATTTTTCCTGTAGGTCTCGACGTGGGTAAAACACTGTTTAGCGCATCCAGTAAACAGAGTAGCGCATCCAATCCACTATTCAGCGCGTGGAGACCATCATCTAGCGCGTGCAGTTCAAACATTAGCGCGTGACCTCTGTTAAGTTTTTTTTCCTGTAGGTATCAACGC